>NW_026869856.1:1225000-1525000 GCF_018135715.1 Danaus plexippus
CATACGCTGGATATCACTTCCATTGTTTTGGCACAGAGCTGATACACTCACACTGCTGGATTTGTATTAACAAAGCTTAGTTAAAAACAACAGTAAGGAAACTAGCTTTCAAATGAATAAGCCGAGTCGAAATTTGTGACGTGTTTGAGAGTTACGATGCAATAGACAGACAGACGAACACCACTCTCGTTGCATAGAGGGTAAATGAATGATTTAATGTATTTAGAAGCTGAAGTAAACAGAATTGTACTTTAACCACGAGTTATCCTCGTAAAACTAAACGTAATATATAGATTTTCATCCGTAAATCTTCTCACGTGGTAGTGTCTGCATATCTATATAAAAACAATTAAAACTGTCCTGGTTTAGTTTCACAATACGAACTCATTGTAAAGGTTGTATTATATACAAGTAAAACTATAATTAAACATTCATGCCGCTTCAGTTAACATACAAACAAAAATATGCCTTAACAACCAGAGTTTACGGATGATATTTATTAAATATATATACATAAAATCAATCTTACGCAAGATTTACAGATTCAATAAAGCCTATACACTTGTTTATTATCTGTTACATCTTTGGACATGCTTATTTGTGTACGGACAACAAAACAAAAAAAGCTACGTATAAATATAGCTTACTCAAATATTTTTAAAGATCTTATTACGTATAACGTTGGAGGAGAAATCAAATAAAAATATATTAAAATACAGAAAAAGGTCTTAATTTGGTTACATAAATAAATCTTTGCATATTTAAGTCTTCTAATTAAATGTTTGATAAATTTATGGGTAGTTATTTAATAAATATAAATAAAGTAACCTCTCTAACTCCCCATGATAAGCATGTGAGATATTAATTCCTATTTTTCTTACGTAATTTTTTTACACCCCGTACACGTAAATCAAAGCTCGGTGTCAAACTTCTTATGAATCTGAACATCACATCTGATACATTGTTAGATGCGACCAATCCAAAGTTTTTGTTGCTCGGTATAATGATTTCACTATGTAAAAATAAATTAGATTCGATTTTTTTATAGTGGCTTGAAAAAGAAAGATTACGTGTTGAATTTCGCAATTAATCACTTTTAACTTAATACACAACTGACTGACTTAAGTAATAAAGGTTTTGTAACATTTCCATATAACCATAAACTTAAATCATATAAGTTATTCGAAGGCACATGTACGAGAGATTATTGTACCTTTAATTTAGTACATTTAAAAGTATTACTAGAATTTTATATTTTAAATTAATATTACACTCAAAAAATATTATCTTATGAGTAATTAGTTCATATATGTATGAAATCTTAATTATTTTTTTTTTATTGCTTCTAGAAATCATATTACTTTTATGACTTGTGTCTGTTGTTAATATCAATCTATTTTTGATAGTGTTTTTTTTAATAGATTAAAAAGATTTACTCTCCTAGAGTAGGAATCCGAATGTTTTGACAAGTACAAATGAAGACCGGTTTAAAAAAAAGTGCTAAATGTAACATTAGTTAGTTGAAATGTTATCAATTTATTTTATCTGTGAAATATTTTAGCAAATTAACGGCGATGTTCATCCATTAGGTTGCACAATAGAGTACATCATTGTGTGTGTATAGTGATAGACGAAGCGATAAGCAGAAGCGGGTAGTAAGACAACAAATCATAAAGATTTTTTTAATAAATAATAAGTGTATATGTATATACGTACAAAACATAATTGATGTATTTCAAATGTAATGTTTTATACACTACATCTTCTTTTGTTAATTTTAAGCCTCGGAATAAAATAGAAAATGTAGTAAGAAGGAAATACATTTGTTTAAGTCACTAAACTAAGTCATCTTCTTTTTTAGGAGATCTAATTCAAAAAATAACACTTACACATGAATGGTAACGTATATAAAAATGAAAAATATTAGTAATAACTATATAATATCATCAGAATACACTTACATATTTCGTCTACTTTTCGTAAAAAGAGAAACAACTAATCAAAAATAATTAAGGATATATTATAATACAAACAAAAACGGCAATTTAAGATTTAGTTTTTGAGCTATACAGGAACGCACATACAGATACACACCTCCCATGCACTCAGACCTCACCCTTATCCACTTACATATAAAAAAAATATGATAAGCGTCGCGTCGAAAACAATAAACACGTCGTCAGGTGTGCCGAAAGTAATAAAACCTTTGACGGATTGCTACTGTGAACTCACCCGACCAGGATTCGGAGTTCCTTGTGAATATTTAAAAACGTCCAATAATTCACGAAGTGGAACATCGCGATGCAAACCTTGAATCTGAATATATGATAATATTATCTCTGATTATTGAATTATATATTAATGGCGTCGTTATTTAATTAATTATTCAATTAAATTAATTGGTGTAGTTTTGTTTAATCACTGATAAATTTTGATTTAATTCATTTAGTATGGTATGAAATATCTACGTATTTTTTTTTTCATTAAATAAAATACTTAAAACTTATTATTATTTATGAAACACAAGTGACTGCTTCTCAAAATTATAATTCCATAAAACTAAAAAAAATTAAAAAAAAATTAAACTTTATGTATTGAATATATATATATTTTTTTTTTTATTTTGGCCAGTTTTCACAAGAAATTTATAAAAAAAGGCAATATAAGAAATAATAAAGGTTTATTTTATTTCAATAAGGAAGCGAACGAAATGTCTTCAAATACCAACGAAGTCGATAAGATAACAACTAATTTAATCTTCAGAGACATAGTTAGGCAAAAAAATTTACATTTTTAACATTAATTAGACAAAAAAATATATACTCGTATCGACTCATGTAAGTACTTTTGGGTGATAAAATCAACAAAAAAGTTTTTACTGTATTTAAATGAGAACTGAAGTTGCAACAGAAAATATATAAATCAATCCCATTTTCCTGATATCATCTGATGGTCGCGTAATTCAACTGAACATTATAACTACGGAGTAACAATATCGCCTCTCACAAAGAGCAATGACATCTGACAGATCAAATTCAAACGCAATCTAAGTCTTGATACATTTATTTAATTATTATTATTGTATGAATATACACATATATGTTAATACTTAAGCTTTCTTTAAAAAATATTTATTGACAAATGGACAAAAAACTTAGATTACCTAAAACTGTTTGCTTAAATTTTTAGGGAGTTGTTGAAGATTTAACCTACAAATTAAGTGTAACAATATAATTAAATGCACAAAAAATATAAAGAATATTTAGTATATTAAATTATATACGGAACCAGTTTCAAAAGTAGGAAATTGTCAAAAAACGCCCATCCACGATCCCCTATTTAATGGACCGATTGTTTCAAGAAACCATTTGTCCACAAATTAATTGGTAACAAAAATACTTTTAGGATTTTTCTGAATTAATCGCAATTGTCGATCTTCTGTTTCCATGAAATTAGTACGTTTTGACTTTGATGTGCATGGAGGAATTCAAATTGCAGCATGGGAGGTTGTGGCTAGTTTTTGTTGATGGAAAAAAACTACTTAATTTGTTACTTTATAGACAATAACCCCCAAGGTTGTATATATTGATGTTCAAATGGAATCCTTTTTTTTGTTATTTAAAAATAATGCCTATTTCAACTTAAGTTTTTAAAGTAATAACTTAAAACATCTGGAACATGAAAAGATATTTTAAGTTCTATAAATAAAGTCAAAAAGCTTCAAATCTAATCTTAGCCTGTAGCATAGTAATCTTTATCCCATATTATAACTTAATAAATATAATATAACCCTCTCTCAAATGATTACTCAATAACCTGTGAACTCGAAGCGAGGCATTACAAAAAAGTATTACGATACAAAAAAAAGTAGAGGCTCAGCCCGCGGCGTTACCTCATTACCGAGCTATTACCTCGTCAATGTATATCCGTCTGTCACGCGTACTTTTATAATTTATATCAAACTTCACATATTAATATATGTCATTATGAGTTGCGTGTTACATTTATTGCTTTTAAATTGTTCAGATAATAATCTCAGTTTGCGGAAGATGAGGTTTCATTATGTGTTATTAAAATGTTTTTTTTTATTTAAAATAAAATATCTCTTATTTATAATTAAATGAATTATCGATACTAAATCATCAAAAAAGTTTTGTTTGTTTATCACGTAATTTTTTATGGCTGTGTTGAATATATATATATATATATATATTTAAACGGGGTATTTGTTGGCTCCGAAGTGCAAAATTTCATATATTTTTATTTTATTTTCGAATGCTTGATGTCTACATTATTAGACATTATATGTATATTATATATACGTATAGTTTTTGGCTGTGTGTTTGTTCAAATAACACATTCGGTTATAGAATTCGACTCCGAGCACTCGGTGTTACGTTACACGTCACAGTTTAGAGACGATCTAGTAACCACAGCAAAACAGATATATATATATATATATATATATATATTGTGCTGGCTATTTTCTTCCCATTTTTAAACTATAGTTAAATGTGTGAAAAAACGAGAAAAATAAATAAAACAGAATTGAATAACCAAAAAATATCATTTAATTATTATTTCGTATAGATCATTTCACACGTTATTATTAAAAGTAAAGTCAGCGACATTAAGAACGAAAAAAGAAATCCGATTGCAATATATAATTTAAAAAGTTAAAACTTAAACTTTTTTTTCCAACCGTACCTAAATTAGGGAAATCTGCGGTCTGCGGTTGAAACGGTATCTAACAGTTACTTAGACTAATAAAATGAACAGCGAACTTATATGTTAATTGAATAATTTGAATACTGTCTTAATATTTGAATAATATTGTTATCGTACAGTGAGCTGAAGTAGGATACAGCTTCCAGTTGAATCAGTTCCGCTGGATTATATTAGGGCAGAATAGATATATGTAAAAGCTTTTTGTAAACAATTAAATTAACACACACACACACACACACACACACATATATATATATATATATATATATATATCCAACAAAAAAATCAATTGAGACTTAAAGAAAAAATTGTGTTGTAATAGCAGAGCTTTCCAAATTGGAATCGTTTTTTTCTTTTAAATTTATTTTTTTTAATGAAATTAATGCAATTATAATTTAAATGAAACAATATTATATGAATTATAATATTAACGATAAAAAAAATTTAAGAATTAATACGATTCGTATGATTGTTTTATATTACAAAAACAACAAAGTTAACATCAATTCCATTGGTTCAAAATTAAACCCGTTCCATTTAACTGAGATACAGATATTAAACGAGATTAATTACAATATACAATAAACATGCAAATACACATTTAATTTACAACCGATACAGGTTCTTAGTTTGTTCGCAACATCGCCATAGAAAAGACATCAACGAGCGCTCATTACTTATAAGCCTAATCATAAACGTTCTTGTTTACAAAGAAAAATACATAATTTAACATGATGCATATTATATTCATTGCATTAAAATTTTTATATAAAAGATTTTTTTTAAATAATTTTGGTTATAATTTTTTGGATAAAATATGTAATATCCTATAAAAAAATATTTATTTGATTTTTATGATGTGATTATAAAAAAAAAACCATTCACTCTAGAAAACTATTAGATAAATATATATCATATAAAATGGTATTATTATAAAGCAATAATAGTTTATATGTACATATATTTATATATATATATAATGCATTTATTCGTCTAAGATGAATAAAATGGTCGAAGAAAGGTAATAATAATAATGAATAAATTATACCGTCTGGAGAAACAAGTCTGAGCTAATCTGTGTGAACTGTGAATCATCGCTGAATGTTTTATATTATAATAACATTAATACCGTATTTAATATAACATCTTGGAATGAAGATGAGAAGGAGAAATAGCTATAATATGAGAAGATAGAGAAGATAATAATATGAGAGTTGTTAAAAAAAAATTTCTTGATATAAACTATGTTAACACAATCTTTGAAATATATATCTATTAATTATATTAAAATTATTATTCTTATAAGTGACTTCTATGAATAAAAGGCAGAATATTATATCTAATGTTCATTATCCTTATCGTACTAACATCTGATCGCGATTAGTATGAAGTCAGATGAAAAATATATATAAGAATTTCATTCTTGAAATATTAAAAGTACATATATATTTATAAATAATAGGTGGTTAGGTAGAGAGAGGTTAGGACAGTGGAGGCGAGCGTTTGACGCGCGTTAGATAGGGGCCCCTTAAACCTACACCTGGGTAGCAAGTCCC
Organism: Danaus plexippus; assembly: GCF_018135715.1. NCBI lineage: Eukaryota > Metazoa > Arthropoda > Insecta > Lepidoptera > Nymphalidae > Danaus > Danaus plexippus. Next base: position 1,231,285 of record NW_026869856.1, read on the forward strand.
AGGCACTGTTGAAGCTCCTCTCCCTGCAACGCGATGGACCCGGCACCCGCGCGGTGAGTCCATGGAATGATGAGACGTTTTCGTCGGAATATATATTTTTTACTTCCATGTAATTTATTTAATTTCAATTCCAATAAATTGTCATCAATTAAATAAAAAACATCGTATGCTTTAGAATACGATTGTTTATGAAAAAACAAAAAATTATTATCTTAGTTTAATGATAACCTGAAATTTTTTTAAAAAATATATATGGTTGATTAAATAAGAAAATTACTGAATATTATATTATATTACATTTTGTTATATAATTTCACATCCATTATATAATGTTATTATACAAATTTGTTTCAGTGATAACAATTTTTTTTTATATATACAGAATTCATACAGAAATTTCATATAAACAATCTTTTGCCTTTCTACATTCCTTAATAACTTTATAATAAAACGGAATAATCTTAAACAGAAACAAAAAAAATCTATTGAAATATTTTCTCTTCACTAATCAACAGATACAATTTTATTTTATACATTATCTTTATTATATACACACATATGTTAATACACACCCACACATATGTGTGTATACATATATATACATATGTGTATATGTGTGTCTGTGAGAGATATTTCCAAAATGCTCCAGTTACAATAGATCGCCAGCCGTGAGATGCTCCCACAACACTAGTTGATGCTGGGTATCTGAGTTGTTCGGACGTGTCGCTTGTGGGTGCTTGTGTCATATGTCGTGTTATATATTATTAGTTTTCGGTGAGTACATACATATATAATCGTATTTATATCGAAATAAATAATAAAATCGTTAATATATCCTACATAATACGTGACATGTTTTAATTTTTATCATATTATTTCTTTAAATATACTGTTTATTTGTAAATTAATAAATGTCAATGTTTAAAAACAATGTCATCTTAAGTCAGACATGATTACGGTCGCGTTTTTAAGAAACGTATTATCTAGACGAAACAATTTAAAATAGTCTTATGATTTTAAATCAAACTACTTACATTATTAACTAATATTGTGGCAGTCGAAGTTTAAACTGTAAAAAATAAACTTTAATTAACAATAACTATGACTTTCTGATATATTATATTATGATTTTCGTATTTCAAAAATAGAAATAATTTAAAACACAATTATTTCACACAAAACATTTAATTGATTTGCAAAATATCGAACGTAACCCTTAAAACCCAAAGCAAGAAGCATTGATAAACCTGTCTTTAATTACTTCAATGTATGACACATTCTCAAAAAGAACACTTTAAAAATATTAGTCATAAAAGTAAGAATTCATAATGATACATGTCATTAATTAATTTGAATGACATATAAAAAAAAAACTTGTAGAGATTAAGTTAACACAAATTAGTGAAACCAAATTATATCAATATAAAATAAACTAAAACCAATATTATACTACATGTAATTAAGAGTGTTTTTTTAACACCAAAAAGGTTTTGAGCGGGTTAAAATTTTTTTAATTAATGTTCTTAATTTAAAAATTAAAGTCTTTGACCAAATAGTTTTATTAAAGGAGTATTTAACACATTCGACCATTCATGAGGCCGCTAACGCCACGCTCTACTTGCTTTGAATGAACTGTTGTGATTGAATTCATTCATACTTTTCTTTATTTATTTGACATTTTCATATAGAATATAAAAATAGGTATGTAATATTCTGAAATTCTTTATTTAATAAAAATGTGAATTTATGAACAAAAAGTTTACATTCATTGCAATTTTTACAAGTTATGGGATGGAATCTCTGTATTATTTGAAACACATTTCCCTAGGTTTACAAAGTAAGGAAAATAGATTACTATACGAAACGATTTAATTTACCCAATTATTTATATGGAATACACAACAAGGTAACTTTTATCTGCTCTCTACATTTCCCTGATTAGAATATAAGATAGGTCTAAAAATTAAAAACTTCACTACTATACAACGAAATTATTTTCACTTCTCATTATCTTCTAAATATCGCAATTCACATAATTATCTTGGTTTTGTATATAAAAACAGTATATAAAAAATAAACCATAGAAATATTGTACGTTAGCGAAGACGCTGGTTAAATTTCCTTATAAAAAATCATCGAGCACAGTAATAATTGCTTGATATATTTTGAAACTTGCTCCATAATTAAGGCTCATCTGTCAACGCGAACTTAATTTTGGCCGCCAATTAACCTTTTCACCAGATTATTTTAACACCACAACACTAACCGGAATTTTTAACATTTAACGGTTACGTTAATTTGATTAAAAATAATGTTAACATGTTTTTTTTATGGACTCAATGTTATTCCGCCTTTATTGAACATGGGTAATAAAAACCCACAGGCTTGTTGCTATTGGGTTATTGTTTTTTTACAGACAGGAGCTGCCATTTTCGTCTAATTGGCCATAAATATTTACAACGCAGATTTTCATAATAAAACATGATTTTTTATATCATAAATCATATTAATTAATTATTTTATATACCGAAAAAACATAATCGTTTTACAATCAGGCCAAATAAGATCACCGAACAAACTAGTCGGATGTTGACATGTTAATAATTATGTTTTATTATGGATTCCATATGCCGTGTAACCTTCATCGTTCTGACGCTAATAATTAATAGAAAAAAAAACCTTTCACTAAGGTATTGTTTTGTTACAACGTATTTTTAATAAAAATGACACTGCAATATTTCGAGTCTATACATTACTATGAAAATTCAATTTAAAAATAAATCGATGCTGTGTTGAATTAAATTGAATTTAAATATAATTTTTCTTCATATTTATATATTTTTTGCTAAAACCTCCTTTGAAGATAAAACACTATATTCCTTTAGAGAAAGTCTAGACAACATGGTCATGTTTTTAAAAACACTAAGTCTAATTTGCTGAGTAAAATTAAAAAGGAAAAAGCCTCTCTTGATGAACTCTACATACCTTTTGACTCACCATTGGTACCTTCAAAAGATAGAGGTTTTGTTTCCCTACTTTTCTTCTCAATGACTTTTAGAATATTACGTTTTCAGACTATGTACCTACGGCTAGAAACAGGATATAGTAACACATATCTTATAATAATAAAGAATCCAAATAAGGTAAATTTTTGGAAAAATCATATAATAATTAGTTATCGTTAATTATATTTATATACAATTGTAAATTATTACTTCTTCCAATCCCAAGATTCATACCGGTACAAAAAAAATTGTAGAACTTGTCTCAGCATTACAACTGCTATTGTAACACGTTTAATTTGAGACTTGTCAGACAGTAGTCTCTGAGTGTATAGAGAACAAAGAAAATTTAATAAAAAAAAAAACAAAAAAAAAATCGAAAGGAAAAAAAACTTATTTTTCAATGATAAATATTAACGAATCTCTTCATATCTGAAACTTACTAAAAGTCCTCAATAAATAAAATTTTGCTTTGAAATGTTCATGTTTTCAAAAGAATTTACGTCGTAAAAATTAATTCAAATTATAATATTCAAATTTGTACGAGTAACAATAAACGTTTAACGGAATGATTGAATAAAATTATAATCTCGTTAGCGTCCGTCGTAAATAATAACACTGAGCCTAGCCTATAAACATACCTGTAACAGATTTTTAGCACTTACTACAAACATAACCATTAAATTAATAAATAAAAAATACTCCACTTCACCAATTGGTTTCTTTATTTTAAATTTAAACTTTAAAGTAGTGATACCGAAAGTATATTTTTATTTACACAAAATATTTTTTTTTTTTATATTTTGTAGTACGTAGTATGCATTAGGAACTACGCTTATATTCTCCTATTTTTATTTTATTTATTTCTTTATACAATGTTCATTAGCTATCTTATCTTAACTCAGTGAATTTTTAATCCATGGCTCCATAAGTTAGATCTGGAGCAAAAAAAAATAAAAAATGTCATCTTTGCCATTGTCATCGCTGTCAACTTTCAACTTTAACTTTTTCTTGAATCACCGAGTCGAAAGCATTAAATGCAAGACCTTGTTCATACATCCAGTTTCCCTACAAGGTTTTATTTAATAATATCTCAGCTCCAGACTGAATTTACTGATGTTGAGGTTTTATAATCACAAAAGTTAGCAACGAGGACCTGTATTGAAATTAAAATGAATTACAAAAGGAACATAATTTTTTTATACCATCAATTGAAATAATAATAAAATTCTATGATGATAGATTTTTTATATAAATTTAAGCTTATATCAATAAATATATTTGTTGGAATAATTATGGTATGTTATAAAAGTGTTATTAAAATATTCCATGAAATATTTCAAAGCACATTGTTTAGTTCGTTGCGCACACACAGAACAGATTCTTTATGTCACACCTCGTAAATAATTCAATATATCACAACAATGGAATAATAATATTAATAAAAACTAATTGATTAATTGCAAATTATTTCTTTAGATCTAAAGATTAGATTGTACTCGGGACCATATTTGTTTAATAAGTGTACTTCCTAAGACTTCACGTGTATGACAATAATATTATATATATGTATATACATAGATAAAAGCAGTTTATTTTAATACTTGTCACATGAGCTATCTGTCAGTGGAAAACATACGAAAGGATACACTAAAATTTCTAAAAAATTATATGTATATATTTGGCTTGAGTGTGTAATTTATCTAGTTCATACATAAAACTTACGCACTCCGCAGTTTAGGAGCAATATTTTAAACCATTTTACATTCTGCAAAATATCGGGTATATGTCTCAATAAAATGAAATATATCTCCATTGTTATAAAGTATCGGTTGCCGTTCAGCTTAAACTATGTTCATAAAATATATTTTTTTATTTAAAGTTGCAAAATCAAGGAAATAAGCAATGTATACTACCCCTATGTTATGTTTACAAAGGATTTGTATTTATAATTTTATGACTGTCATAAGGAAATATCAATAAAAATAACATTATCAGAAATATATATTACGTCCTATTTAACTGAAAGAAATGGAATTTTCACTGCATAAATTAAATTATCCAGAAATACAAATTTTCAAGATAAATAAAATAATGATATCGGCAGTAATTCAACAAATATAATTTAATATTATTATAACATTGTCCTTCTAAGTATGCACTCAGCTTTATATATTGGAAAAATACATTTAATGTGTAGAAGAGGAAAACAATGAGTGGTATAAATAATACAAAGCCTTAGATTTTATGACGAACATTATTATTTTATGACGCATTTGATTAAATAACTATTATAGGAAGCATGATTCCAATTTAATTTAAAATTTCCAAGCCAAAATATCTGATAGTACACACACACACGCACACACACACACACATATATATAAATGAATGCCTATTTAGCTTGGTCATGCCATCACGCGTGGCAGGCTGGACCAATTACGTTAATTCTTTTTTGTTGTGTTTTTTATTGTTAGTAGACACTTCTAATGAAAGAAATAAATAGAAAAATTGCGGGGAAAATTTGTTTTTTTTTTTTTTAAATTAACATATACTTTTATTTTTAAACTTTTTAATGTACTCTATGATAAGCACATTTCAAATAACTGTCAGTCTAGTTGTTTGACAGTCGTCCGTCACTTGTTCAGACAAATAACACAGATTCACTATAACGATGTTGTAAACGTATAAAGATCGTATGATATTAAAGTGATGCTATGTTATATTTTCCTTTAATTAGACTCAGTTTTTTTACCAATAGCACGGAATAAAGGACTGTTAGAAAACATATTGAATCTACTAGTATAAAATATTTGTGTATGGTCCAAACTAATCTAGTATATTTAAATATAATTGAAACTACTTTTATTCTTATATTTTGATTAAAAATATCAGCCAAGCCACGACTGCAAGCGTAAGAGTATAAACTCTTGTAAACATTTTCGTCGCAACAAAATACAAATGCAAAAACTAGTTTGAGAATCGCGTTCGTCAACTGTCATTAATGACAGCTTCGAGCGCTTCAGGCCGCTTAAAGCGCTTCAACGCACAGCATTATCTTGAATTACTTATTCTTGGTGATTGGCTTGTGAAGTGTTATTTCCGCAAGCCTTTAACATCGAACCTGTCAATCTAGATAGAATTTGTTCTCACATTTAATCTTACTACACCATTAACTTGGTTAAGTGTTATAAATAGATAATAATATTTTCTACGGAATTTAACGCGGATGGCTCTTAGGAATTTTACAATAAATAATTATTGAAAAATAATACTTTTATGTAATTTTTACAAACATTCAATTAATATAAACAAGGATATGCCATCACATTAAAAAGTTTACTACTGCCAATTTAAGGGAATTACAATTTTCTTAATTGATTTACATGCCAGTTGTTTACAGAAAAAAAAAATGTAATATTGGCACTACAGAATTGATTTATGATATTGACCGCTTAAAAATTAAAAATACATCTCCGGAAAATTTTTTGACGCACTCACTCACAAACTTTAGAAGCCATATCTTGTATACTTTTCTAACAATACTTAGTCCCTAACAAATGATTGTCGTTCGTTTTGTAATACACTTTGACATTTACATGAAACTTGTTCTTATATATATATAAAATAAAATGTAGTGGAATTATGACAACAATAGAAGGAGATATTAAATTTTATTGTGAATTGTGACAGTGACTGCTTTCGTTTTTAACAACAAACGTCAACCAATTGACACAATCTTACAAAAACAAAGCCACCAGGTGTCAAAATTAATTTTAAATGTCTTGAATATATGATACTAACTTTGTTCTGCGACTCTCCTAAACGCAAACGGTTCATTTATTGTTCAACCCTGCGAGGATAAAATTTACACATAGTTCTTATTGACTTTCTTTTTTATTTTATTTTCCTATTCGCAATCAAAAAAAAGGGACAGAACTATATCTCGTCTCTTTTTTATTAGTATTTCAAATTAAAGTTATTTGTAACTAATATGAATACCATAATTTTAAAATAAATAAACAATGTTTAAGCTTTACTTTCATCAGTCATAATTCAAAATGTATCATAAATTAAGTTGGTAGTGAACTTGACCGCTAACGGAAACTGACAGAACTTGATTTGGATGGAGTATCTCCAAAAGGAGGAAGGACATAATAATGACGTAAAAAGCAGTCCTTTCATTACAATCAAGAATATAGTTTAAAAAATATGCAAATATATTTGTACTGTAATAGCGTTAAGATAAATGTTGAAGCTAACTGAAATTTAAATTTGGAATTATACCAAAGGTCACAAAGATTATAAAATATAATAAGTTTACATTCAGAAAAGGGGAAGGACTATCTAAAAAAAAACACAGCAACACAGTCCAGTTAGTCGAAAACTAGAAAAGTGTTTGAAATGTTTTGTTTTAATTACGTTTTGTAATATAATGTTTTTATCTACTAGAGTAAGGTTGCGTTGTCACTGACATTATCAGCGGTGTCGCTAGGGATATAGGCTTGTATCATTCGGTCGTAACAGACCGTTATGGAATAATACGTCTGAACCAGGATACCCAACTGCAAAGATATCAGCGGTTTTTGTGAACTAGAGATAAAGCTTTATTACACTTGCGACTTACCAATCAATAGTTGTATGGTAATATCTTATACCTCAACAACCTCCCGTTTCCTTATAGATAAGAAAAAGCATGTCAAGGTGCATAAAAAAAGCCATGGATATTTGAGTTAAGCCACAAAACCTAATTACTCAGCTAATATAAGATAAAGATTGTATTTGTTGGCCTTTGCCTTATACGAGGCAAATGTGCCAAAATTTAAAACTTGGGAGTGTAAGAAGATGAAATTTTAAACTGATAAAACTCTTTTGCTCTTTGAAAATCTAAAGCTGTTTGCATTCTTTCTAACGGCGTCCAATTCCGCAATGATCTTATTATGATACTGGCATTCAAACATAACAACCACAACTTAAATATCTTTATGAACCTTTCATTTTAAATTTGCCAAACAGAATGAATATTTAACTAAACTTGCCCGTTTAAATTAACGTTTTTTTTAATAATAAGTACGTAACTTAACTAATTAGTTGGATAACAGTATTTCTTAATTTTACTCTGACTTTTTAATCTTTCTGATTATCAAATCTCTCTCTCTCTCTCTCTCTCTCTCTGACAGTTGACATTGTTACGTATGACAGTTAATGTCATTTTATTGAACGCTATATCAAATCCAAAGGTATCTGTCAATGTATAATGAATATTCATTTAAATACTAATTGCTTTGTAAATATTGTAATGTCACTTAAAGTGAAACATGATTTAATATTGCAATAACATTAAAGCGATTTATTTTAATGTATTTGTTGATTGTATTGAATAATATGAATTAATTTCCTAACAAAGTATATAAACGTAAATGATCATCTCAAATCTGTATGTCTTCAATGTTTTTTCATATATACTAAAGACATATATATATATATATTTTTATTTAAGTAATATTTTTAATTTTTGTCATTCTTAGATATAACCCACCAAAGACCACAAAATATACAGATAGTATCACAAATTAGTATAATTTTTATAATCTAAATATATATATATTATTCGGATATTTTAACAGTCGTATTTATAAGACCACCTATGACGCAAAAAATGTTCAAATTGGTTAATCCGTTGTTCCAGACAACTTTTTGTTCACAGTCAAACTAGCATTTTAAATTTCATATAATTGGTTTGTCCAAGACGTTTCCGCACGAATAGCTCCAATGATTCCTATACGAATATAAATAGCTCGTTAATCCTCGAATTAAATTGGCTATTGTTGTAACCTATATTTTAAATAATAATCCATTTGCGTACTTTAATTTCATCTCAATAGGCACAGACAACAAACAATGAAGGACAAACAGTCAATTATAGTTATAACTAGCTGACCAGCCCGACGATCATATATATATATATATATATATATATATATTGTATGTAGTCAGCATGCAGCTAGCTAAAGTTGCTTTTATAATCTACACCTATAAACCAATAAAATGTCATCAAAGTTTAAAAACTGTATGTTACTGGATTGCACGGCACCGTAATTCCGTTACAACGGAAACTGGTGTAAAATAATTCATTCAGAAGTCGAATAACATTTTATAAAATCGTTAAGGTACCGCTCAAGTGAAGCAATTACTTTTATTAATCACATTCTTGGTATAGTACTTACAAAAAATGCACCAACTCATCCACCTTTATGCCTTTGTATTAAGGTTCAAAATAAAATAAATGAAGCCTTAATTAACAGTTCCGCCGTATCACAACTTTGTAAAAATAATTAAATAAAATTCTTGAAATTCAGGTCGACATTTTTTTTAAGTGTAACTTTTTAACGCCATATATGTTGTATATGTCTTGGTAAAATTCACTTAATATTATTGCTGTGAAATAATCTTCGAGTATATTTTTGTTTTTCATAATTTAAAGTTTTAAATATACTCAATACATAACAGCTACGCGTTCATAGTTTTATTAATTCGCTTATACAAATATGAAGTATCATACCATTATTACATGCTAAATAAAAAACTTTGAAAACATTGCATTTAATGATTTGAATATGCATGTTCTTATGCATACAATTTAATGCACAAATAAGGGACGAAAATAGTAGCTTAGCATGGACCTGGTTATGCACTTAAATCATGCATCTACAATGCAAATACGTTTAAAGTGATATTTAAGACCCAAGTAGGAAAATATGTTGGAAATTTTCCAAGGTTTGTATATATTTCTTAATTATTTAGAGAAATTGGGAGATAATAAAGAGAACTCTTATTGCATATTAATTTTTAAGTCTTTCGTGCCAAGTAAAATTTTTCACCATCATTCGTCCTAGATACTGAACCTTATTTTTTTTTATATATATATATAATAAAAAAAAGGTTAGATATTAAACGAATAATACACAGAAACTTTTCACTACCCGTTCAAACAGCGTTATAAATCCTCAAAAACTTTCATTCCAATCGTTCAGTTAAAACTGGACACATTAACACTTTTACACTTGAAGTAATTTAACTCCATGCAGCACTTCATTAATCAGGAAGAGGTCCTGCATTAATTCTCCCTGCACATAATAATTTTCAGCACCAACTATTTATAAATGCTAATGATATGTTTATTTATTCTTGTTTGAAGTAACCGTTCGATTAGTACAGTAATGCAATCCTTATAAAGTAGTCAAAATATTATTTAATTTAGATTTAATACAAGATAAGAATGCTGGCTTTGTTTTCGTGTTTTTTTTTTTCTTTTTATTATTTTACGTGTTCATCCAGATTTTTAAAACTAATATTTTTGTTTTGTTGTTGTGCTATTAACACAAGTGTTTAATTTAATTTGATATTGGGATTTATAAGAACTTCGAAGTACTATATATATATATATATATATATATATATATATATATATATATATATATATATATATATATATAGTACTACATGACAAGGTATATGTCTTGTTAAATTTCAAGAGACCAAAGACAAAAAAATTGCAGTACCCATTTTTTCAAAATTAATATTGTCTATATCTAAATCTTATACAGAATTAATTAATTGATATTTTAATGAAATATTACAAAAACCTTTGCGTAAAACTATTATTAAAAAAAATTTACAAGATTTCTTTTTTATATTTCTTTGTTTTGCTAATCTTTTATTATTTTATATACATATATTGCGTGAACATTGACAAAACCTTTCATCCGCACATTAACAGCCAGAAGCTCGGAGTATTCATAGGAAGAAAGCAATGAATCTTTGAGTTATTATTAGTAAACCAGGTTTATGATTTGAAAGTCGGTTTGCGGCAACCGAAATAGATCTTGCTGTGCCAGTGCAAAAGGAACAATTATATACGGAAGCGGAGCCCTCTGCAGGCATCTCAATCGTATTTTGATTTACAACATTGACACCGAACTTAAATATTAATGGGTTAAAAATTATTTTCTTAAAAAAAAAATCAAAAGTAGTTGATATAGATTCTTTTAATTCATGCAGTTTACCAGAAAATATATATTATTTATCTGCAACTATCTATTAAATGGAATTAAAGCGTCAGTCGGTTTTAAACGATTTTATCGGTTAAAAGAAAACACATTTCTTTTACGACATGAGATTTCTATACTTGGAAAATAATAGAATATCACTTACAATATAAACGGTTTCCGTAATTCAATTCAATAATCATTTCAACATACTCATACCAAAATCAACCTTAAATATACATGTATATAGTGCTATTTACTACTTATATACACATCGCAAGAGATTACCAAGCGTTAATAAGAAATACACCTTATATTTTAAACGTAAAGTCCAATTTTGTATAAAGCTATGATAAATATAAGTTGGATTTATATGGCCGGAGCGAAAGGGCAAGTTTTTCTGCGATCTTTAAAAGCCTATCAAGTCTGATGTGTATAACCACGCAATACGAGCTGAGAGCCGACGTCGCTTAAAGTATCCGCAGTCGAGTAATTAAGAGTAATGAAGTCGTAATTAGGACCAACCACCCTTAATTGAATGTGGCGTAAGTTTACGTGAAACAAATACTTTCACATGTTGCATGTGTATTCATTATATCAACCGGCTTTGATTCTGCGTTGTTTATTTTTTTTATCGAACTCCATTTCCCCTTGGACACGTCAATCTGGTTTAAACTTCTATTAACTAGAAGGCTTTGAATTCCACACATGAATAATGTTTTTTTAATATTAATTTATTCATACTGTGGGCTATCATAAAGTACGGAATATTTGTTCGATGTAATGTTCATAGATAATGGTGATCAATCAAGAAGATCCGAAAACGTCGGAATTATTAAGGATTCGTAACTTCGGGAGCGTGTAGATATAAAATAATATAAAACGCGTGATATGTCTGGAAATCTTAGTTTTATTTAAATGAATACACTAGAAAATCTAAGTCTAAGATATCAAGAAAGATATCATCAAAATTGTACAAAAATGAAAAAATTAAATCCAAAAATATGAACTTAATAAAAACAAGATCATGATTTTTAACTCATCGTTTTGATTGTACGCTATTTCACTCACGCAAAAACAAATGAAGAATCCCTCGTGAAATAAATAATGGTAGACTGAGATAAACCCAAAAAGACAGAGATGCTGCAAACATTCCCATATAAAAATATATGAAAATAAAAAGAAACAGAAGCTCTCAAAAATAGAAGTAAACAGTACAGTACCCTTATTAAGTGTTCCTGTCTGTGACATTGGCAATTTAGAAGTTTCTATTCATGAACCACCAGCGACAAATATCCAAATTTATGAATGAAACCCGTTGAAACATGAGTGTTTGAGAGAGAGTGATGAAGAGTAAGTTCCGAACACGAAACAATGATAAATACAACTAAACTACAACTAAACAGTGATGAGAAATATTAATGACTAAAGAGAATGGTTTAAAATCAAACCATGGTTTAAAATCAAACCATGATTTAAAATCAAACCATGTTTTAAAATCAAACCATGGTTTAAAATCAAACCATGGTTTAAAATATAAACCGCGTTTGATATGAAACAAACTTCAATTATTGAGTTGATTTTTCACAGAGATAAAATCTCAATACAATAATAGCTTCACAATATAAGTGAACAGCGTAAGACTTTAAAACTGTCCTGGCGGCTTGTTAAAAACCACTTTCTATAACAAATTGATAATTGTCAATTCGTCGTTTTTAGAACACCAGTAATTAAAGTCTAGCATTTAATTGAATAGCAAAACAGACTTCTAACAAAAACATACACATCCACTTGAAATATATATAAATTAAAAACATGTTCAATTGAACTACCTAATATCATATGGGGTACTAATTTAAATGAAACTAATATTTTCGGATTACTACGAGTATTTTATTATTTTTAAAAACTACATACTCCCGACGTTTCGGTTACTTTGCAGCAGCCGTGATCACGGCAGACAAGGTTAATTTTCAACTATTAGAGTGAAATATATTTTTCTGTTCAAATCCGACAGTAATTATATATAACAAGGTGTTATTTGATTTTATATTAATTTATTATATACATATATATATGTGTGTGTATGTGTGTGTGTGTGTGTGTGTGTGCACATATTAATTTTTAATGACCTGATTTTGGGGCATTATATTCTTAATACCATCATACTTGTGCTATATCCGTAATCGTTATATAATCTGAAGGTGCTAAATTTCTAATTCAAAACGTCATGTTATTTGTTTAGACAGACATAACAATTCTTAGACTTGTCTACTTGACCGGGAAATCGAACCTGCTAACGAAGCGGTATTCTCATTGTGTTTGCACATACGAATCGTTGGCTACAGAAGATAAAGACACAATGGTTAGCTTTTCTCAAAACGTGAATAGTGAAAGTTAGGATATTGTAGTTACGATGATTTTGTAGCTATTTATTATTGTCCAGCATTCACATCTTTACAAAATTAAGTTCTAAATTATTTATACATTTTATTCCCTTAATTATGTTTTTAATATTACAATGTTGAAAAGATACTTGTATTTAATTAGTATAGAAAATATACGAACAATAAAAATGTATATCTATATGAATTATATATTTTAATATACGTTTGGGAATAAATTTATACTTTTTTATCTTTAAGAAATAGTAGTGAAAGTTAAGTTACAGTACATTTCCTGTCCGATTAAGGGTAGGCTAAAGGATCAGGGTAAAACGCTGCCACAACTATATTGATGACGTATTTTACGAAAACTTTATATGTTATATATACACAAAAAAAATAATTTTTTTACACACCAAACCATTAAAATTACCAAAGTATTTAAACAATTTCATTCAATTACAAATTTGTAGAATATGTATTTTTAAAACGTCAAAAACGAAAATTCAATTTTTTTTTAACTTCAACAATAAAATAAAAACATTATTCGATTCAATATTTATTTGCAATAAACGCATTAAAGAATTATTGTCTATGGTAATTTATATTTCAAATAATTGTATATATTTTTAGAAACTCAGACTAAGACATTCCAAATTCAAATTCGCTTCGTGTAAATATGATAATATTAAATCAATACAATATTTTAGGTATAAAATAATGATAATGTGTTCATGATTCATAGTATGAACAATCATTACTAGAAGATCTCACAACAAAGCATAGAAAATGATGAATTACTGTGTATCGAGTAGGTGTCTGTAACGATACTGCTTACGGAACAAAACATAAATGAGTGCAATTTCACACCCACTGGATTAGAAAATCTAATTCATAGTTATTTTATTCAAATACAAAGCAAACAAATAAGATTAATATAGTCATAATAAAAAAAAAACAAATTAATGAGATCTAAGACTTTCGCGAGTATTGATTTCAGCAAACGTCATCACGGGCAGAGGAAGAGTAACCATAACGTCGGGAGTATGTAGTTTAAAAAAAAAACAAATACGCGTAGTATGATCCGAGAAATATAAGTTTTATTTAACTTAAATTTTTAATATTAATCTTAGTTAATACTGTATTATTATCACGGTCTCATATAAATGTATGTAAGTGAAAACAATAAAATAAGTGATCCATATTTACGAGAATCACTCATAATGAGTGATAACAAGAAACTTTTATTTATAGGATTGTTTCTTAACAACATATTGATGTAATGAAACTAACCCGATTATGTATGAAATTTAAATTTATGATGTGATTTTAATGGTTTTTATTGATGTTCATAACACATAAGTAATTGCTTGCTTACAACTATTAATCGTATCGCTTGAGATTTATGAATGACTAGTTTTTACACGCAGTTTCGTTTGGGATCCTGTGAGATTCGTGTGCGTGTTTTATATCTGTATTTTAAAACATATTTTCATACAAAATCGGTTGGAAGTTTATGAGTTGTTTACAAATAAACACACTCTCCAACAAGCTTTTACGTTTGAAATTGTGTACAGAACCGAGAATACAATTCCTCTTTGAAATGATTCATGAAGGGTTTTCGTTACATAATATTATTAAATATTTACTTAGTTCGATTTACGTTCTACATAAAAATGCTTTAATAACTTTAAATGTATAAAAGCTTAATTAAGTCAAAACAGATTATATGATCGCGAAATTTAAAGCGTTATTCTCTCGAATTGATCTATAACTTAAAACATGTTTTATTCAACGAAAAGCACTTATATCCGATAAAAATATAAATATATTATATATAACTTATATTATAAAGATACGTGAATATGTCAACGAGAGAAACTCAAAGTCCTAAGTAACAACATCATGATATTCTGATGGTAAGCTATAAAATATCTCTTTAATCCACACCTCGCGGCTATTTATTGGACGATATACAGCCAATTTGTTAAGATTATTGTAATTTAAATCGAATCCCACCAATTATGTCTTAATATTTTCTTATTTATATCTATGTATGTAATTATCTTTATATGTCTAGACAGACAACGTTAATTATATTGCTGTTTTTCCTTCTTCTTTATACGCACTGTAGCAATTTCTAATCTCGTTTCTTTTATCAAAGGTGTTTCTGTCAGATATCTGTATTATGAGTTAATTATGCTTTATGCATTATATTTATTTTAATAGTGTCCTTTTTTTAAGCAAATAATTTTTTCATGTTCTGTGTGAATAAGTGGGAAATATTCCTGAAGTCTGACATTTAGTTTAAAAAAAATTATTGAATAAATATTTTAAAAATGACGAGCGATTTGATTTTTCAGTCTTACATTATTACTCTATTGTTTTAATGTTAAGTAGAAAATTAAATGGTTTGATTATTTTAGGAGGAAACAAGAATTAAAATTTTCTAAATTTCCCCTCATTTAAAGACAAACACTTGTAATAATCTCTTTATATTAATTTTAGCAGTAATATATTTTTTTATCAGATGAAAATATTGTAGCGGTTGAACAAAATTTTAAATCCTATCTATAGAATCCACCAGAACGTAAATTAATATATAATTTATAACAAAACCGCTATCAGTACGCTTACCACAAGTTTGCATTGTCACACTACACACGAATAGTTTCCCGTTTCTCATTCAATAACCTATATTAATGCTATAATGTACGAAGATTTACAAGTAAAAAACTGTTAACGCTCCGTATTTATTGTGACGATACAAACCTTTTGTAAGCATACTGATATCCAAATATAATAAATATCGGATTTAATACAAATTTGTCGTTTAAAGAGAGAGAGACGCCAGCCTCGCTGACGTCACTAATGTCACTTCCAGTACGTTCCATGATATTTTAAAATGAAACTTCAATTCTTCAAAATGTTCTTGTATTTCTCGAAGATTCTTCATAGTCACATTCCTCAATGGTCCGCGCTCACTCAACTCTGCCGTCGTGCGTCCAGACGTCGTATTTATACCAGAATTCCAACATGGTTCTATTCTCCTTTCAAACAGTCTTTGATTTCGTTTTACTTTTAACAATAATTATGAATACCAATAAGTTTTTATTATAATCGATGACAGCCTCAAGTTATTTTCATGTTGCATCCGTCATTAATGCTGATAGCGTCGATACATAAAAAAAAAGTATGCACGCGTGTAACTTAATATTAAAACAATATTTTTACACTCGGATTTATTCAGTTTAATACTAGTATAACAAATGTGTAGGTTAAATCGTCGCAACATAAATACAATGCATTTGTATATAACATTTAATAAACTATTGATTATAATATCATAATAAGATAATTTGAAAACAAAGTGGGCATAAAGATAATGGCGTTTGCTTGTAAAGTGAAATAATGGATTTAAAATGTAAAGCCTCGTCTTAGAGTTCCGTGTAATGTTAGTGTGCTACGAAATAACATGAAGGATTTTTCACATCTTTTATTCAGAAATATAATATAAAATACCTTAAAATATAATACTTATATATTACCAAATAAACTATTTGTCATGACGATAAGGTTTTTGATATAAAAAATATACAATTTTGGGTTGATGCTATATTTCGAAATAATTAAAACTATTTCAATATATACATTTAGATTTTCAATATTATTATCATACGGGACTGTTTGTAGCTTTGAATACTATTTCAAGCCTTTCTGTTGAATCTACGTTAATCGCGTGTATTGCACTCGTAGATAAAAATACATGAAAAACATCTCGACATGCGATTACTCTACAAAGGACATGGCATTATTGAACCTTTTTTTTATATAATGATAAATGATATCTATATTGTAATTTGTAAAAAGATTTTTGCTGTAAACTTTCCGTTATCTTGAGATATATAGGTTCAATATGTGTGTTATTTCTGACAAATAACTTAGGTAAATATTATTTTTTTGTATTTCCAATAAGCACATATATATAATATACTTATATAATATATAAGAGGATGTCATCTTTGTTTAATATATTTTATATTAATATAGCTAAAAGATTAGATAATTTAAATAAAGAATAAAATAGATTGAAACTCGATATTCACTTATTATATCATCCCAGTTTCAGTGTACTTTTTTATTCTCAGCTTAATTTGACTCAAAATCCTATGGCTGAATTAAAATAATCCTTTGTGTTCAATTCATTTGTATATAAAAAAAAATAAACGTGTATAAATGTCATTTAAATATTTTATCTCCGCTGACTTCGTCTTGTAATGTTAGCATGAAGGTTCTCATAACAAACGCTAACAAAAACACAAATATTGCGACTTAGACACGAAAGTGAAATGCTGAAACGAAACATACATACTCACACAGCATTGTTTATGTTGAAAGAAAAAAAAATTAGGTAAAATACCAAAAAATTTTATGTAAATAAAATTAAATTTGGAACATTGATAATGAGTGTATAGTATATGTAAGAAATATTACAATGATTATGGACAATCGTATAGTTACAAAAGCGTTAATTCTTGAATATTTATATGTATGTTGGTCTTTAACACAAAAAGTACAAAATCATTTTTCATTATTCATATTTAGATAATATTATCGCTTGGAAAACAGTTTTTTTGTTTAAAGCAATACATAATATATTTTTTCATATATCCTTTGCCATTATTTAGTTCGTATACAAAATATTTCGGTCCTAATATTTACAAGCTAACATTATTCTTTATTGCCTAACATCTGGTCAAATTTGTGGAGTAATCTAAAATTACTTTTGTAAAAAATATTACATTAAAATTACTCTAAATATAATCGAATTCCTAAATGGATTATGAAAACCATATTTACTTTTTTAACGTTTTTTTTTTTAATAATAATCTGAAATTAAACATTATGAAAGAGTCGAGTAACGAAATTATGAAAATCGATTCGGTTATAACTTTGAAAAAAACTGGTTTAAAAACCGTCAGCAAAAAAAAGAAACGAAATTGATATAAAACCTTTTTTTTTCCAGATCTGATGTAACATCTAGTGTTGTGACAGTGATGATGGTCAATAGATAATAATATCACCATGTGAGACAATGTCGGTATGTGTACATCGCGCGAGCCACGTAGTGCGCGCGAGCCTATCAGCTTGGATACTTATTCTGTTGTGTTTTGTGTTGCTTGCTGTAAGGTCAGTATTGAGTGTTTAATAAAATATTTCCTCTGTATTATTAATATATAATGCAATGACGTGTAGATTTTGAGTAAAGAATTTTTAAAGAAATAATTATAAAGACTTAGGAATTAATTACAGTTCCTTAAGATGGCTTAGAATTATTAATTCAAGGTAAAATTTAAAATTTGTAAGAAGTCTCATATGAACTTGTATTATTGATAACAAAATATCTTTAAATAAAAAAGAAACGAACGTTTTGATCGTCGGTTAATGTTTATGCTGGCAAGCGTAAAGCTAGTAGTAGCTAGTAATCGCAAGATAAAAATGACTTACATAAAACGGAAAGGAGATGTTTCTCTTATCCCGCTGGACCGCCTGTCAAATGAAAAAAACCGCATCGAAATCTTTACAGCCGTTTAAGAGCTACGATGTCACAGGCGCACAGACACATTAACGTCTACCTTATAACAGCCCTCTTTTTGATCGGTTGAAAAAAGTTATTTAAAACCCATATTATGTTGCATATACAGTATACGTATTTTATAACACTGTTCTTTAGTTCAAAGCCCAAGTTTTATTTAACGTGAAATCGTTGCTCACAAAACGCTCCACTTGTTTTAGTCATAGACCATAGATAATCCACAATTTAACTGACTTTGATGACAGCACACAGTTAACCCGTTTTCCGGATAGATGTAAACATTAGATACACGCTATAAACATAACCTTCCTTTAAGATTATAGATCTGGTAAAACAAAAGACTATTAACTTCATTAAACTCCGTTATTGCTAAAAAATAAATATATAAGTTATAAAATATTGAATTTTATAAGAACGCGAATGCTCATGTGTTCGTAGAAAACCATAATAATTATTAAAATTTCATCTAAAATATATTTAATTATATTAAGACAATTTTGTTAAAACAAAGTGCTACTCTTTTATTCACGGATGTAGTTAGTACAATCTTTAAACTGATCGATTAATTGAGCCTTTTACCGTCTAACTGCTGAACATGGGCCTTTTCCAAAGAATGGCGATTCCTGGCCAGATATTATCACCTTTTTCCAAATAACCCATCAGCTGGAATGTGTTGGTAGGAAAGTCCTCTAATGACCTACACTAGGTTTACCTAAACAGAGTCTCCGCTCAGACGAGTTTCAATTCCATCCATCATCTTATTACGTGTAGAAAAGATAGGGAAATTCCTCATTTAAACATACTAATTCTGAAAAGATTATCTTGATTTTAAACCGAATGAATTATAAGAAAAATAGTATATCATACATAAAGATAATAATGAGGAAAAGATTTTAATTTTACTCAATATAACAATTTGTAGTTACAACTAAAGATATTTCTTTATATTAGTAACATAAATTATTCTCTTAAAAATACAGTAATAAACATAATTATGTTGCTGCTAAAACCGTAAAAAAAAGGTCTTATTATAATTTAAAAAAAAAATTTAACCGTAATATACGCAACAGTGATTACATAAAACATTAAATACAAATAAAAAATAATATAACGCAACGGCATATATAAATTATATGAAAAGTAATCAAGACCGTAGCAAATAAATAAATTACAGTGGTGCTACCAAATCATAACAAACAAAACATCATCACCGAATTATCGTCCTCATAAATCATTTGCATTGAGGCGAGATTGACGTGAAAATAAATATAAAACAAATTTTATAATGCGGCACACTGTAATTATGAACAATAAATCTGCGAAAATAATGTGATGCTGAAAACCAATTTGATATACAAAAATATAAACAGTATGAGGCTGTTAAGATTTAACATGAGATGAATGTGAACGGGCTTATAAAGACTTTTTAAAACGTTGAACTTACGTTCCGTAACTTAGATTGTTTTTGTACAATTTGCGAATAACTTTAGTCCATCGCATTTTTTTGTTACACCTACCTCTTTTCGCTAGACTTCGTGTTCCTGCTATCAAAATTATTTCGTTTTTTTATATATAATTAAATTGCAATCTTAATAGTGCAATATGATCGATAAATCGATCAACTACCTCATTATACACTCGAATATAACACAAAACGGTCAAAGCCATTATTACTGCCAATCCTGCCAGGACTAATCATCCTTAAATCTGATTCCAATCAATCAAAATCAAACTCTATAACATTATAATATAGATATAATTTTGAATGAACACAAATTAGATTAAACAATGTTTTGTAATTATACGCCTATTCGCAATACGGAAGGCTTTTGATAAAAGCTATAATATTGATGAAGTTTACGTTACATGTGCATTTAGATTGGATGATTGTATCATGTGCATGTAGATTAGATAGATGGAGGCTGTGCTTGTAGATTAGATGGTTGTGATGAGCTGTCAACGGAGATTGCTTGAACGATAGATGGAGTCACGAAACTTGTAACACCTTGTGCAATATATCCAAGTAAAATTGCTCATGATTTATTTATAGGATCCATTTTAGGTGTTATCGTACAAGCTGCGTGTAGTAAACGTACATACGTGTGCCTATTTTATTGGTCAAACAATTTTGTATAACAAATTATGAAAAACAAGAAATCTATATTATCGTGGCTTAAGCTTCCTTTTCTTTAAAGTCGTTTTTGGACTGATCGTTTTACTCCCGCATGAAACAACAGTTATTTAAGAGACTTAAGTACCCTCAAGTCTATTATTAACTAAATCAGAACATAACAAGGTCCGGTTGGAAAATAAATGGTATAATTTAAAAAGTTAAAAAAATAACTTTCCTGTTTGTTAAATTTTTGAGAGAAACATATTAAATTGGCAAAAAACCAAGCCATCCCGGTTCTAGGAACTCATCAAATTAGACTTATAATATTCGAGGCGAAGTTCCTAAGGCTATTCATAGAAATATTTGAAACCGGAATGCCGGGACCTTTTTGGTTGATTTAAATGTTTTGGGTATTCAAATACCCCCAAAAACTGGACCTTGAAAATTTGTGCATTATATTAAAATAATCACTTTGATTTACAGGAACAATTTGGAAATGGTCTAAGCTTTTACAGTCTGACAAAGTTTATGAGTTACCGGGAAACATTACTTTTTATCCGACTCTTATAAGTAATAGATTCAATTGACATAAGTTAACCTAAATTTTTATATCTTACACAATCCGAAAATCTCATCATAAAAATTAATTCATGGTTCTTAATTTTTCAACTGAATTAAATAAATTTTTGGTTATATTTTTTTATCCATACTACAAAAATACATACTTAGAAATATACACATTTCAATGGATATAACAACCGAAATACAGAAACGCCAACACAGTTAACATTTATTTTACGACACATTAAAAACAAATTAAACTCGTTAAAACTGAAAACACTTAACAATGAACATCGTTAACAGTTTTAACGTTAAAAGGGACTCCGGATTTATTTTATTGTTAAACAAATTGCCCGATCAGATTTTGCAATGTAATTTGAATTTAAATTTCCATTTAATAAGATTTTTAATGAATGGTTAATAAAGATTTTTATTTCAAATGAAAGTTAAGCTACAACTGTGATTATAATAAAATATATTTTGGCCGACCTTAACCTGGTCGTGGATTTAGTTTTCAATAATTTTACGATTATGCTAAGTCCAAGTTTGAATCGTTACTTCAATAGCCTAAGTTTATACTATAAGGAAGAAACATTTATGAATGAACAAATAACGCTCCGTATATAGTGTAATATTGCTAATAAAATATAAAAAAAATATGTATAGTTTTTTTCGACCGATTGTATTTTGTAGACGGGGAGGCACGTAAAATAACTCCCGAGTATTTTATCTTTGTCATGGTATTTGGTTCAATAGTTATATCAACGATAAATATCAAGATAGTTACAGCCATGGTCTACTAAGAATTTGCAAACAATTCAAGGCATCCCGACTTATATTGACGCTGGAAATCAGATATGCATTTTTTATATACTGCTTTCTACGTTCTTGACTTTGATTTTCAACGTAACAATAGAAATTTTAAAGATTTTTTTCCTTTAATCGTTTTTGTATAAACCAATTTACAAAAATTAATAAATATATGAGGATTTCTTTCTTAAAATATAAAGAAACATTTTAAACCTATAATGGATAGCTCGTGGAAGTATTTTTTCTAAAAATCTTCAGTATCAAATATATATATATTTAGGTTTCTAACAAAATTATAAAAAAAAATTAGGTTGCCTTATAAAGCCAGTACTTTTAACTAGAACAAACTCATTATTATCTTAAATAAAAACACCTTAAATAAGTAAAATTCAATTTACAAAGACACAAGTCACGTCGACAAAATACTTTCCCGCGTAAAAAGTGAGCAAACCAGATGTCATCGCTTTAACGTCACTTCGGGTGCGTTCGGGAATTTTAAGGTTCGGTTCAAATTAAATGTGTGTTCCCTAAATATATATATATTAATAAACATGTTTAGAAGCTATATTAAGGTTTTCCAGCTGTAGTGAATTGCATCTGGAATAAGCTTGAATTGTTTTTTTCTATAGCTCACTTTTACTTATCATTCGACAATCTACTAATGCAATATTAAATTAGGATCAGAATTTATAGTTCAATATTAGCTGAGTCGAATTCAAAAATTGTTTGTCAACCGAGTCGATTACTCAGTAATTTTCGCATTTTTTATACACAATAAAATAGACAGCTACTTACTTTTAAATAAATAAATATATTATCTTGCTGTACCGTAAGTTCTTTCGTTTCCTTTCGTCGAGATTAACACTTACCTTATTTGTGTACAGTATCATATTAAAACTATTTCTATATTTTTGGTACGAATGACGAACAAATAACATTATGAGACATTTAGTTACCATACACTCTTAAAGGAATCTTCACTGATGACGTATTATATATCTTTATATATATATATATATATATATATATATAAAGATATATATATATATATATATGTGTGTGTGTGTGTGTTAAAGTAATTATTTATTTAATTAATTTATAGTATTTGCACATTCCTTTTCATTTAGAACTTTTTTTTTTAATACATCCATTTTGAAAATTCTTTTCCAAATAAATACAAAGATTTCGCTTCACGTTTTAGTCTCATAACACAGTGAATAGTATGAATTTAACATGAAATTAACAAAAAAGGAACAATATAATTGAACAGTAACAATAATGTCATTAATAATTAAAATAAATTAGCTAATCAATACAAACACCAAGACTTCGGCGCCACTAACAGACACGACGGACACATTTAAAGCAATAAATATGCCAATTTACAGCGATAATGACATTTTCATTTGTTAAACGTGAGAAATAAGATATTAATAACAATTGAATCTATTAAATTAATATAAACGTTGATTAAAAAGATATTCATATTTATCTTAACCTTTGTTTGTATCTAAATCCGTGTTGATACATATCATTTGTTTGCAATCGATCTTATGTCAGACGTATTAATGGCACTGGCACAGCATTATATATAGTTAGTTATGGTCATTTATTTCAAATCCACTACAAGTAGGTACTGTTTTTATATTTGCCCAACAGCCCAAAATAGTTCTTATATTTGAGTATGTTCATTCATTTAGGTCTAGTATAAAATTTATTAATTTTCGGACTATTAGATACATTTTATTATCAAACTTAACTAAACAAAAAATATGTGGACAATAAGTATTATATTATTTTATCCAGTAAAATAAAGACACTTAGAATATATTTATTATATATTTATTTATTTATTTTTATATGTTAAGAATTGAAAAGTACTTTTTAGATTTAAATACGATTCTTTCCTTGAAAATCCTGTCTGAAATTGCTGTCATAAGTCCATCTTAAAAGTAATTTTCCTTTTATTTTCGCAAATAGTGGTCTATTATAAGGAACATCAAACCTTTATAAAATTAATGCTCTAGAAAAATTAAAAAACCTTCCAGTTACTCACACGATAGTACAATTTTAATAAAAAATAATTATATTCAAAAACTTCAAAACATAAAATGAAACAATAATAATAAAATAGAAATAAATATTAGCAATGAGTTTTGCTTTTAATATTCTGAAAGTCTTTTTTAGATCTTATCTTACTACTTATATTTTAACTATGAATTAATAACTAGCATCACCTATAGGTTACCCCACAGGAATCGTGACTACATGTACAAAATAACTAATAACTCTTACAAGCTCTGTCTTTTAAATGAAACTAGTATTTTTCGGATAAACTACGCGTGATTTATTTTTGTAAAAAACTACATAATCCCGACGTTTCGGTCACTTTTCAGCAACCGTGATCAAGGGATATGTAGTTTTTTACAAAAAAAAATCACGCGTAGTTTATCCGAAAAATACTAGTTTCATTTAAATGAATAAAACTCGCGAAAATCTTAGATCTAGTTAAGCTCTGTCTTTACATCACACTTTGCAACCAAAACTTTTTCTGATCTCATTCCAAGGTATAATAACCAATTTTGATGATATTAAACTATCATAATCCTTTGGGTCCTGCTTTCTAGATGTTTCATAATTTTTACACCTTCTTCTTACCAGTTAATAAGATTACATTGATTGCTTCGAGTTGATCCTACATATTTAATAGAGATTATATTATAAGCCCGTAATGAATGACTTAATACTCGAATGTTATCTGTGATAGTTTAGAAATAACTTTTTTCTGAATACTATTAAATCAACATTCAAACATCAGGATATCTTTTTAGTTAGATTAGATTCATTTATAAAATAAAACAGCACGACTTTCGTGTTAAGTAAGATAACAGTTACTTAAAATATGAACGAAATTCAGATTGTTATAAAAACCTCAAATAACAGAAACCAGATAACTAAGTATATTATTACAGAATAGACAATGCGCCGTTGATAAAACTGAAATACAATCTCGTCAAACAATAACAAAAAAAAAAGTAAGGTTGCTTAAAATTTAAAAACACCTAAAAATTTCACTTTAAAATAACGAAGCAACTTTCATTAATTTAATACATTTTGTAGTACTTCATTCATAAACCTTCACACGTGATATCAATGTAAATTCGAATAAAAAACCGACAATTGTAAGTATCCAGTGTAGTTATCCGAACTCGTGAAACACAGAATAGAAACATCACTGTCAAATAATACCGTAACTGTATGTAAGCGAATATAATCTGGGTATATTATGACCGGAAATAAGACAATGTGACACGCTCTGTCAAACTGACACAATGACAAATTATAGTCCATATACGTCTAAAAACTATTGTAGACCGAATTTTTGTGAATGAAGTTATTTCGGTAAACAGAAGTCGCTTTCAAAAATTACAAATATATATAAAAAAGAAAAAGAAAATCAAAATGAAATTATATTACTTGTCGTTTTTATTATTACGACTTAAAAAAATACTATCGTAGTAACAGCAAATATGCAGAAAATGACATTAAAATCAAATATATGCAGATAAAATAATATATGAATGATAATAAACATAAAAATATCATATCATATCATATCATATCATGGTAATCAGTAGGAACAAAGAATGGACATTCCTTCGTCGGTATGCAAATATGTAGTAGGCTGTTCCCGAACAAAAAAAGAGAATCAGCAGGTCTGAGGTGGTCTTCGGGAACTTTTGATATTACGTAATAGATTTGTTCCACTTTGATCTATGTGATCTAATGTGTGTGTTTTTCTAATAACTATTACCCTATTTAATATATGTAATTCACTTGATACGTATACTTTTAAATATACGAATTGAAATTAAATTGTGCTCAATTAAATGATGACTTAATAATGTATTTGTTCTTATGAGCTAAAATTATATCTGTCAATACATTTAGTTAATAAGAAATATTTTCTTAATAAATTTTATTACACAAAATATTATAAATAATTTCATTTGATGGTAATATTCAAATAATTTATATAATATAAATTTAAAACTACATGTGATTTAATAGAATAAACCCTATAGCCGCAAGAAGAACCATACATTTCCGAACGCTCGATATATTATCATTAAGGCGATACAGAATTATCGAATCTCATTAAAATAACTCCCCTGATTTATGTAAACACGTATAAAGCATGTAATAGACTACAAATTACAAGAACGTTACTAATAATACGATAATATGGGAATATATTTTACGTTTGTGTGGGTTTGAAGATAACTAACACAACAACACCAATACTAATGATTATCTCATAAATATACACACACACGACAATAAATATTTTAAATAATTATAGAATAAATAGAAAACACCCACTCATTACATCCCATACATTCAATACGATATCGCAATTAATAGCTGTATAAGAATAAGGACGTAAAAATTTTTTTTATACAATATAAAACCTCTTTTCTCGAAACGTCAAACTCAACTGACATTAATGACTTATAAATCCGTTACAAACTGATTCAGTTCACAACAGGCGGTCTAAATAGGTTCAACGACACCAGACTGACCCAATTTCTATAACTAGTTTAAATCGATAAATCAAATATTAATTACCAATAATATTAACAATTAATCATTTTCCTGTAAAGACGATTTGTCTTATGCAAATCGGACACACTATTAATACTTAAACCAATGTCCGCCATGTTTAAATTAATAAATAAATAAATCATATATTGATTGGCTTGTAAAATATTAATAAATTCAAAATAACTTAACCCACTTATAAGGAAATTAAGCTAAAATATTTTTGAGGCTTCTAAAATATATTTTTTTATGAATAACAGCTGTTCGTCATAGCGGTATTTTAAAATTAAAAATACTTGTCTATAACTACATAAGTATAATTTTAAATAAATTGATTTACAATGTGGGACTATTGCAATACTCTTGTTTATCTCTTATTATATTTTATATTATAATTAATATCTTATATCTCAGTGGATAAAATAATAAGCAACGAGAAAAAATAGGGGTATCGGTTCAAGTTTAATAATAAATAAATAGATTTCATTTTAGCCTTCGCCGGCGATCTCGTAATACTGACACGTAAACCCAAACACTGTCAGGTACTATTGGATGAAGAGGATAAACTTTCTGAGTGGACGGATGGATTGAGGATAAAACCAAATGAATGTCACTCTCTGTGTCTCGGTAGGCGGAATACAAGATATAACTCATACAATCCGGGATTATCACTAGACGGTCAATGCTTTTCTACGGTTAAGGAGAATGCACCATTTAAATTTATCGATCCTAAGAAGGA
Organism: Danaus plexippus; assembly: GCF_018135715.1. NCBI lineage: Eukaryota > Metazoa > Arthropoda > Insecta > Lepidoptera > Nymphalidae > Danaus > Danaus plexippus. The sequence goes on from NW_026869856.1 coordinate 1,259,140, forward strand.
ATAGTAGATAGCTTTTTAAACGATCTCAACAAGGTAGATAGCCAACAGATCTGTAACGTCAAAAAAGCTTGGATCTACGATAATTACCTAACCTCACGTCTAAATTTTCCTTTCCTCGTCTATGATTTTAATGAAATGCTTTTGTCAAAGTTACTCGCAGACGTCATAAAGATGTTGTGGCTCGGGCTCGCGCTAACGGCTGATTCAGCGGCTTTATTCAGGGATCGCAATAGTTTTGGATGAATCTAAAGAGACTATTGGAGCTCTATATACACCTAAGATTTTCCAAGAGACATATCCTGGGGATATCCTATGCTGACGTGGTTACATCCGTCTCAAAAGACAAAGATGTCCCAGAGCTAGAGTCAAGACTTCAATTCCATAAACAGTTTATTATAGGAGTACAAGGTAAGAGACTAGGGTTAGGTTCAAGTAAGAAGGCCCAAAATACGAATATATTGAAATGTTTTATTCGGCAAGACGAGAATGATACATAAATATGTCTGGTCTGGACGATGCACATATATCCTCGGGGATTTTGTATCATTTCTCATATGTATCCATCATTATGGTCCAATCCGAAGCCGCTTTAAGGATAGACTAAGGCTTGACTTTGATTTTGTAGCCCTAGTGCTTTCTCTCACAAAACCTACTGATCGCTCGTTTGTGGTTATTTCCTTTTGCGCGCTGGCTACCGAAAGACTAACCGCTTCACGTATGATTTCCAGAACCCTATCGTGACGACGCGAGTATTGACCGCTATCCAGGAGTACTTTACATCCCACCAGCAAATGCTTAGCAGTTCCGACTACCTTCCCACAGATATAACAAGTTTTTTCGGTACCTTTACCATCTTACTAAATTACTCTGATCTGGGAGAGTCATTTGGAACGCATTTAGATAAAATTTTAGCAATTCTGATGACCAATCATGAATTAAGGTGCGCCATTTTAGTGCTAATGGGATGCAAAAGTCTCCTATGTCTAACCACTCGTTCTGCATCTTTAAACTCATTGCATGAATCTTATATTCCAATGGGAAACCAATTTCCCCAAAGTCCATCTCAAAAACCATACCATCAAAATGAAAAAGCATTACGAGCTCACTAACGAAGTCACTAAGAGTAGGTTAGACGTAAATTTGTACGCGGTAGAAGCCGGGCGAGGGGTAGTTATAGCTTTTATGCTAAATCTCTCTGCAACCTACTTAACTTGGGTGTAACAAAAAATAACATCAATTCATTCTAAGAACATACTTCGTTTGCAGACCTACTGGGTTTGTTTCAAATTTAGCTTAATAGAGAGAGGAGCTTGGACCAAGTAGGTAAGCGGTTAAGTGTTAGAGAGAGGCCGCTTAAACCTACACCTGGGTCGAAAGTCCCAGGCATTGTTAAGGCTCTTCTCCCTGCAACGCGATAGACTCGACACGGAGAATGCATGTAATGCTGAGAAAATTGTATATTATAAATTGGAATATGTTATACTTAAAATTGTAACATGACGAAATATCTACTTCTTTTTTAATTGGCTTATAAAAAAAGATTTATAAGGGGAAAACTTATTGACTTAAATAAATAAATAAATAAATAAATAAAAACCGAAACAAAATCAACAATTGTTCTGACCTAAACACTGAAGTTTAGTTACAAAACTCTAAAAGACATCTTAACTACATTTTTATAATTAACACTAATAAATTATTAATTTATTTTAAAAGAATATATGGTCAAAGATCGAAAACACACGAGTTATTTAGTCAAAAACAACAACAAATCAAACAAAATTACACATAAAGAATCATCTATTAATGGCTGCTGTTAACAAAAAAAAAAACAGGAACAAGAATCGAACCGAACATTAGTTAAGATTATTTAATCGAAGTATACGAGTACATAACTTTTTTTTTACGATCTCAACATTAACACTCACTGACAAACTGTTTACGGTTTAAGAATCGTTACAATTATACTCTTAACATCTACTTATAAAATAGCTTATATTAAAAAATGAAGATTAAAGATAATTAAATTAAAATTTATAATATAGCCAAGCAAAAATTTTCTGTATTATATTCATAATACGAATAACAAAATCATTTGAATAGTCAATATTTATCTATCAATAGAAAAAATATATCATAGTTATTAATTATATATAAATAAACAAAATCATGAATGACCTACGGAAACCTCAACGCGACTAAATGTTGCCTGATGGTTACGACCGTGTGTGACAAATGACAAGAGGAATGGATTCCACCGACCGCTTTTATATCTAAAATATATTGGTTGTTCCTCGTTCTTAAACTTTAGTACTGTTTTATGTTTACAAAAATCTATATAGTAATCGTTTGAACTGGATTAGATTACTAGTACAAATGTAACCAGTTCTTCAGAGGACTTCACTCCTGATATCAGAATTGTTGTAACATAGCCTAAGTGTGATTCTAATATTAGAGCCGTGAAGTTCTTTAACTAAAGAACCTTTACGCTTTGCTATTAAAAAAATAATATTAACTTCTACTTGGAACTGTCACTTTCAAGAATGACAACTAAATGTCACAGTATTTTCTTATTGTATGAAATAGGAAGTTCAATATATATGTGTGTGTATATATATATATACACACACATATATATATATATATGTGTATAGCTAATGTAAATATTTTAATGTACTGACTGATTTTGTTATGAGGTTACGGTAGAAACAACTATTAGGATTCTTATAAAATTGCCAGGACCAATAAAGAACTACTTCAATATGCTAACGAGTCTACGGGAGTAACTGGTATTATACAAGTTTGCAAACCATACCAATAAATAAAAATATTTCATATATTTTAATCGGTTTATTAATAAATGATTTATTTAAGTAAAACCTCATTTTTCTTTTTAATTACTTCAAATGATATATATAAATTAATGATTCATAAATCTCAAGTTCTAAATATTTTAATTAATTTATCAATATCACTATTTTGTTATCACGTTCAAGCGCATTTGTAGAGCCTTTATTGAAAACAAACTTTTTATTTGAAATAAATTATATTTGTTGTTTTTTTTTTTTTAAATAAGTTATTAAATGAAAGAGGTCAAAAGACTAATGCTATCTCGATAACTACGTTATGTCAACTACAAGTTAAATTAAGCCTCAAAATCCTTTTTATATTTGGAGCACTAGCCTCTAGAAGCGCATACATGTATGAACGCTATGCAAATCATTAAACGCATTCCTTTGGGAGCATTTGTAGACCAAAAATAAAACTTATAACACCACCAATTTCTATATTTTAAAGTCTTTTAGGTGCAGTACAAATATTGAGATTTTTTTAGAATACATAAATTTTAAGTGTTTATGTTTTATGAAATATTGGACTCCAGCAAACTACTAGACCAATTTCTAGAACTACCGGTGTCTGCAGGTCAATTGAGAGTCCTCCTTCCCTTTTTGTTGCCAATATGCTTTGTGTTAATAGTAGTAAGTAAATTTTCTCGTTGATTAAAATAAAATAATATCACTCACTATTATTTCAACCCAAGATTCATATCATAGCTGGTAGTGAGGTGATTGTTCCTACCACGGAGCTGAGATTTTGATGAAGGGAGAACTAAACTAGAATGTATCAAGAATCATAAAGAATTTGCCTCAGTGTTGGCACTCAGTCGTTTTCTCGTAGTCGGTATTCCAAGGTATTTATTGAAACACTCTCGAGTATTTATTTGCTATAAGGAAGGTTCAGCATCGAGCTAAATCAAGCAAATTCCGTTAAAGCTCCTCATAAAATAACCATTACGTAGAGGATTATGTTCTATTTATTCACTCATTCCTGATATTATTATTAAATGTCAAATATTATTAAAAAATAGGTTCTAGATAGATATGTGGATTAATTTCATAGATTTTGGTACAAATAAATTGTAAAATTGTATGACGTATGCGCATGCGCATAACCTACACCACATAGGCTTAAAGTGAAACTTTCACTACAAACGAATTATTTGATACTAAATTATGTCACTACATTTTAACGTAGTGTCCCGTAATCCCCATAAAGTCAAATTTTATTCATGACTTCTGCCCATTCACGAGCTTAACATGGAGTATGTAGTCAGTTTTAACAATAACCAATAAAGGCATTAAACCTTATCCCGTCTAACGAGGATGCTTGGTATCTAGAGATCGCTTGTATTATTGTAAAGTTATGGCGGGGGTGGCCCAAGTTATGGAAGCTTTAGCTGATGTATATAATATTTAAGACATCCTTAATACAGAACTCTATACAAAGATATACTCAAATAGGTTTTAAATTCTATATCAATATAGCGAGTTTGTAGAACGACGATTAATCGGATATACATTAATTTTTACATAAATATCTAATATTATACTTCTGATATAATCTCCAAAGAAATGACTTGTCTTCAACAAAGTCTAATAAATAGTGTTTAACATATATATATATATATTGGTAAATGACCTAACTACCTTACCTTCATATAATATTAATTTCTATGTCTTATAATCAAGCATTCCTCGATAATATTAAGTGGCAACATTAAAACAAATTTAATATATATTTTGATATAAATTCAACACAATAATATAACATCTCATATAATACAAAATTATTGTAATTAGTAAAATATGCTCTGTTTCCCAAAAAGACAAATATATACAACGCTACATCTCCCAACTCAGGCCTTCATCCCGTCAAGGAGTATCTACTGTAACGACATATTATTTTATCCAGCCAGTTATCTTTATCTAACAGATAAATATAAATAGTGGACTATTAAATTTGAAGCTAACAACGATATTGGTGACACCAAGCGAACATTTTGATAATGAAGAATTATACAACATTGGTAGTTTTTAATATTGTAATGTTAACAAAAAATACACATACATACATACATTATTTAATATTTTGTTACTCTCAAAGGAGTTATTTAATCCTGATTGACCTATAATCTCCTTTATAAATCTTTATCATACAAAAGTCTGCATCGTAATCAGACTTATATGTTTTTTTCAAAAAACCACTTACTAAATAAAACTCAGTTTTGAAAAGATATAGTTAAACAATGTTCCGTATAGTATAAAAAATACTTTTCAATTTAACATTATATAAAATAACAGACGCATAGTAAATAATACGAGTATATATTTTTTATTTACTGCTAGTATCCAACCAATTATAAGTGGAAATGAAATAGTATTTTGAGGCCAAGTCATAGTAAAACTCTCCTCAGTTTTGCCTTCAAAACTACAGATATATATAATAATTTATATTCTACTTTTACCTAATAAAGTGGGCAACGCAAATAAAACAGGATCGAATGCTCTCGATGCAGTAAAAGTACAATATAATTCACAATATTAATTAGCACGAGCAAAACCGTGGGATGCCGTCAGTGTTTATCTTGTACCCATATTTCAAAATCAATTTGCAATCACTTAAATTAACTGGAATATATACTATGGAAAGTATTTATGTTTGTAAGACAATACGATTTGTATCAATCAAAATTAATGTATTTTAACTCTGGCTAATCATTCCATTATATTTACAAGACGTTCGATGTGATATAAATTTATGAAATATGAATACAGATAAATAAAAATTTTAATGTCTGTTTTGGGGTTCAGACATTGTTTAGTAAAATATTTAATATAAACCTTAATTTTATGATATAACCGAAAGGTTAAAATGTTTTTGTGCTCTTTTGTAAACTAATATATATGTTAACTTTAAATTATTTAAGACTGCTGATAAAGGGAAAGAAAAGAAAGAAAAAAAAATCTTATATTAAAAAGATATTAAATTCATAGCATATCTTTATTTCAATGCAAACATAAATTACATTTCATACTGTTATAATTATCTGTGTGGGTAACGATCTGACTGATAACGGGAATTATGTTTCCTGAATTAATTCCTTGCCTATGATAAGAACCGGCAAAATTTATTAAGGAACTGTAGAACTCGAAGTATAAGTTGTCCAACTGAATATATATATATATCCAGTGTACTGTAGCGGACCTTTATGCGGGTACATTAAACTTGAAAAGAAACATCAATTACCTCACTAAAGTACTATTTGTATAATACATTAAAAACTGTCAGGTAATTTTGCAATTACGTACCGTTATTTTATGAAGTTATTTTTTTATATATATTTATTTATTATTTGAAATAAAATTAATAATAGTTTATTACTTACAAATGTCAAAATGACTGTAAAACTAACCGTAAAACGATTGTTAGCAAGGAAGGTCACTATTGTTTCAATGTAACTGTAAAATGTAGATTTCAAGTAAAACAAATAAATATATTGAAGTCTATTTCTAAGGTATAGCTCATATCAAACTTAATTGAACTCTTTGTCATAGCAATGTAGACTCTATGTGATGTGTTATAAGAGCGAAATAAAGTGTCTTATAATACTGGATAAAGCGTCTACAGCTTCATTAATACACCGATGGTAATGACATATACCAATTAACGTTGAACCGTGACAGACCGAGAGGCAATTCACACAACCCACACGTAACCGGCGAAACGATTCTTGCGTTTGATTGAATTCACGTAAACGGTAATATATCTTTGTAAACAAATGACAAATTAAAATATATACAGAGTTCTACTTGATTGGACTTTGATTGGTAACTATTTCTAGATTTAATGTTACATTTATTTTATATAATATATTATGTTTACAAAAATAATCATGGCGTGTCAAATCCAACAGATCTTTGTCAATATGAACAACAAGCGAACAATCTAGTAGATAAAAAAATTATTCCCAAATGTTGTATGTTAAAAATAATCTTAAAAAACAAACAATTAAATTTAGGAAATAGAAATTAAATTAATTAAATTACGTTTTGCGCTTTCATGACATTGTGACTTCTTTTTCTTCCAATACCATTGTAAAGAAAAATTGTTTCCGCAACAAATTAAAGCATAAACATTTCATTTTGACCGCATGGGTTACTCATCAGAGCATATCAGGACAACCTCATTTGCCAGTCACTGAGCACAAATTACAGTGACATTGTATGACAAGCTGAGTTCCCTCTACTGATTGTTGTTCTATGAATGAGGTTTAATATAAATAACAAAATTTCACGTGTTTCAAATCTAACTATTTGAGAAGATATGTATTGAAATATACAATTAAATTTTGCAGATTTCTTCACCACTTTTCTAATTAATGTCTAGATTTAGTAATGTTAAAAATTAAGGAAGGTTTTCAAATGTATATGTATGTATAATTGGGTCCAAAAACAAATAAGTTTTGTTTCCTGTTTGTAATTGGAAGAACATTCAAACTTTATTGTAAGCTCATGTTTAAAAAGCTATAAATTAATGTATCTTTTTGTTGGTTATCCATGAATAAATAAATAAATAAATATTAAGACAATAAATTGAGAAAACAACACTAGTAAAAGTCCTTTGAAATAAGCAAAAAACTTCCAAAAGCCTAACTTCATTCGACCTAATTGGAATTTTCGGAAGAAATAAATTAGTTTTTCAAATCAAATAGAAAATATTTAATAAATGTATTAAATAGAAAATATTTAATAAATATAATTTGAATATTTATTATATTGTAACTGTATTCTAAATTTAATAATATTTTCTTATTTTTACCAAGCAAACCTCATAAATGCACCCTTTATACTGATTTAAGATAATTAAAAACAAAACAGTATTCATCTAAGATTAAATAACAGAAATTAATTCCATAAAACTTTCGGTTCGTTCCCTTTATAATTCCTCCAATAGAAAAACAAATAAATCTTTAAATTAAACAATGCATGGAATTTCTGTTAAGAAATTTAAGATTAATATCGTTTAACGAAGATATTTCTCGGGCAGTCATTTTTACATATTTGACATATGTCATTTGAGTTAATAATTCTGTCTTGAACATTATTATTGTTAATACGTAGAACAGTGAAATAAACGCTTTTGTGCCATCCGACAAACTCCTACGTGTTTTCTCAACACAGTAATGAAGATTATAATTCGTCCAACAAATAAAAACGTTGACATTCGCAAAGTATTTCACGATTCCAGTGCGAATGAAGCCTTAGCATTAAAAAAAAAAACAGTAAAATTGAAACAGGCGTTTTATTTGATAGGAGTTAACAAAGTGTTTGTTTGGGTTTTCTTAAAACACACATTAAAATTTTACTTATCAAAATAAAAACAAGCCAATAAATTATTTTTTCATAGAAAAAGGTAGACAACTGAACTGACTTGCCTTATTACGAACATATGTAACTTGCTTAAAATAAATAGATTTTATTAATATAACATATTATCAACAGTGTAACGGGGGCAGCGTCGCTGGGTGCACACCTCGTCTGTGCGAGAGTATCTGGTTTGACGGACAAGCAAAGAGCTATGTGTCGAGCCTCGCCAGCCGCGATAGCAGCTGTTGGAGACGGATTAAGGTAACATATATTATATCTAACTAATACGTAACTGTATTTCCCGGGCTATTTACACCCTGCTGTATAATTGTCGGGTGTAAATTGAGCGCTTTCTTATATTATTATATATAAACGTTTATATATGCAGTGCATGCATGGATGTAAGAATTTAACGTTCATAATTTCAAACCCAAATACTTTGTATTTATTTCAAATCTTGCTACTTATTGCTCTATCTGCCGGAGGGTAAAGAAATTTCGGCTTCAAATTAACGTTCTTATTACAAAGATAACATTTTAACCGACTTAAAAGAATGTTATTCAATTATATTTCTGTATGTTACCTTATGTTTATTTAGTGCTTTGCTTTATATTGCTTCGTTATTTTTGTCCGCTCTGATTACTGCTTTGTTTGCTACAGTTTCTTGTTAAATTGTTCTTACAATGATTCGTTGAGACGTTAAACCAAAATGAAGCAATAACTTTTTTGGTAGTCTAAATCAATTATCGAGTCGATAAAATTTATAATATTTTACAGCTTATGAATTGTATAATATGTATAATTAATTATTTATTTTATAATTTATAACAGAATGGCGTACGCAGAATGCCGTTCACAACTAAGTGGGTACAGATGGAATTGTTCTGGAGTAGGTAATGGAAACGACTTTGGACACGTCATGCCATTAGGTAAGTCTTTAATAATTATATTCTGAACATATATTATTATACAAAATTGTGTTTGTGAGTTTGGTTACACATTACGTCGCAACATATCTTAATGGTATTTTATAGATAGATGTTATAGCTATTTTTATAAGAGTTTATTGAAAACATCGACTAAAATATTTTCGCCCATCTATCGCGTGTCGCATTACAAGGATATATGTAAGGTGATTGCCGGAGGAGCTAAGGTACATATGACTGCACAATCATCTAGAATCAGCTGACATTGTTAGTCAGTCACTGTTAGTTTTCTATACATAAATCTTTGATAGAAAGTTAAATTTAAGATAATATTCTAGTTTCACTGCTCTCTCATTATCCCCCCACTTTTTAATTCTTTAGTTAACCTTAAAAACGCCAATAATTTTTGAATAACACGTATTTAAAAACCAACGAACTAACACTCAAATTCACTCACATCGTTGTTTCATTGAAACAATAAATATTGTAATATTTTACTTCATATAATAATAAATTGAAAAAATCAGCAAGACATGTAAGGTTGTAAAGGAATTTTATAAATATGTACCAACATTCAGACGCTAGAACATTAAGACGATCTAAATTATTATAACATGTAAAACGTTTATATAATATTGCAACAATATAAACGTTAATAAGCTTATACATCAAATATTCCATAATCGTAGCTTTCATATCATCAACAAAGTGGAACAAAAACGCAATAACACAATAATGCCAACATTGCATGCTTGTATACCGTCACAACAGTTAAAACAAATATTCAACAATGCAATAATGCCAACATAAAAAGACTACTATAAAGATTATCTTAATCCGTTCAATTTCAGTGATTGTTTTAAATGTCAGATATAATCTGCATGCTGTCAACAATATTTCAGGTTCACCTGACAACTAAACAAAAGATTAAAGGGCAATATAATATTTCGAATTATTTGTTATGGCAATACCATTTAGTTTGTAAACTTATAAAAAAATATAATTACATATAAAAATCAAAATTTTAAGAGAAAGTTGTTAAGTTTAAAGTAATTAAAAATTTATATAACCAAATTAGATTGATTAAATTTAATTAACCAATTGTATAATTAAAGTTTAAAACATCGTGGGCAGTCTGTTTTCGATTTTACGACCAACACAGTGGGTTATCATATAATTTATATGTATTTTTAATATGTAAACTATACGTGTAGTTAAAAATAAATTTATAAAAACAATAAATGCTTACCAACGAACAGCCTCCCGCTAAATCGTGATCCAGACATAATCTGACGTGGCTGGTACAGGCTGATCATTTTATTATATAATAAAATATACAGCTATTGAATAAATAAAAGGCCTCCACAAGTATATGTCGTAGTAATAATAATAACCTATCATCGTAAATAAAGAAACATTTATAGGTGGTAGAGCCTAGCTGTGGTCAAGTTACTACAGCTCGAACATAGGCTGGCTCGACCGGAGAAGTACCACCCTCTCAGAGAAGATCGGCGTGAAGTAGCCTTTATGGCTGCGTTTCGTCTGATGAGTGGGAGAGCCGGTTGTCCTTTTCTTTTTCCCACCCTTTCCTCTTCCTATCCCACAATCAGGGTCGGCACCGCCTCCACAACATCCCTTATATTGCAGATGTCCATGAGCGACGACTGCCTTCTATAAAGTAGACCGTCTGCTCGTTTGCCACCTTTGACAAAAAAAAAACATCAAAGTAACTTATTAATAAAAATATACTAACCTGTGATTTTAAAATTAACTCTAAAATTAAAATATAATAATTTCGACCCTATTTTGTTTACATAAATAATTATTTGATATGATAATACTTTATTTATAAATATAAAGAACATTCAAGCACCCTGTGTATTAACGTTAGCAGGTTTCATTGAGTTGTCTAGGTTATTGGCCTTAATGGACTTGTATGTAAATATCTAAGGCGATAATTTTTTCCTTGATTTATTCATAAATTATGTAGTGATGAAGCTAGAGTGGTAGTTTCATAGTAATTAATAATGGTACGTAAACATAATTATTATCGAAAAAAGACTGAGTACTGGCTGCGCTCATGGACGATACAAGTGATAATGTTAACAAAACAACAGATTATAAAGTGACATGAAAATATCATAGTATATATAATATATCGTTTTATAACAGTCGTGTAATGAAAGAAAAAAATCAATAATAATTATTATTAAAGTATAAACAATAAAAATAAATTAATTTCTGTAAGCTTACTGAACCCACCAAAATTACATTAACAATTACACTGATAAAAGAAATGTTTTAGATATTAATCTCAAATACATTTACCTAATTACATTACGTTATCCGTGTATCTCGGTAGCAATAACTTTTTTGATACCAAGCAAAAAGTTTTTATGCTTTTTTTTGTTGTCAAATTGTCAAGGTTTTTTTTATTTTTTAGAGTAATCATTTGACGTGTTATAAATACTGGCCATAATACAACTGTGAAGGTTGTAATGGAATGAAATTAAAACCAAAATACAATTATCTATAAGGTATTTTTTTTAATAAATATATAGATATTCTTCACTTTATAGAAATTCATAGTTAAAAGTAATTGAGACCAATCAATAAAAAAATAAACTCATAGAACTATTGATTATTTTACACTATGCATTCTATACCGGAATTGTTATAACAATACTTTTTGTAAAACTTATCCAATCATATTAAGAATACGTCTATTATGAGTAACGTTATTATTTCCCTTCTGTCAAATAAACTATTTAAATAACCCATTACAAAAAATACTTATGGTTAATCAAGAAAAAATAAACCACGCATTGGAAAGCAAATAATCATCACACCCACATTGACAATGATTTATAAGATACGGCTAATTGACTTGTGTTTGCTTAACACTTCTTTATAATGTACGATTTTTTAACATGCGATTATTTAATTCGATACGATACGACATTTTACTTATAACTATTATATTAGTAACAAGACTTCTATAATCCTAGTTAAGCAGGTTAAGAAATATTCTGTTAAGAATGAGAATTAATTGAATTGAATACGTTATGTTATATTTTAAAATGGTATAAAATAACGAAAAGCAAATGTCATGTATTAAAGTCGTGAATCGTTTTAAAAAACGGTAACGATCACGACACGAATCCCTTTGCACGGTGCTTATGTTTGTTGAAGTTTGTTTATTTTATAAGTCTAATTGAAAGACAGTTTTGACATCTGAACTCCATTTTGTTTTTCAACTATTTTTTGACAGATGGCTTTGACGTTTTATTATTTTAATAATTTATGCAAATCAAGTCATTTACAACCCAAATATTAACGTGATTGTATAATTTACGATTCGGTTGCATTTAATTTTTTTAAAGACTTTAATTCGGACTATGGATGACGATCATCAACCTCCGATCGGCTATAATATAAATCGTGTTTTACGACTGTGTGACAAGAATAAAAACATAATTAAAATGGCCGAAGTTGCCTATAATTTTTTTTATGTGTTTATTTTAAAAATACCTTTGATTTGTAAAGCTTTTGTCTTTAAAAAATATAGAAATATTAAAATTATTTATTTGAAATGTTATAAAAAAAAGAATTAAATACCAACCGATACCAGCCGATCTCAAAAATAGCGACTTAACATTATAATGCCAAGATATATAAATTGTATAAAAAGGTAAACAATATTCTATGCACTATATTAAATGTGTATTTAAATATTAGACGTTATCGTTGCACGGTACTAATTGAGTTATTAGTCTGTCGTGATACCTGACAGCTTTATAGATCATAAGGGCGTGAACACACCAAGGAAACTCAAACATTACTTTTGCTATTATAAATAGGATTTACACTATTTTCTGTATCCAATAAATTTAATGCTGAAATTGACATTTGTTTTATACATACCTAAGAATACTTCATACTTGTAACAAACAAATCAACTAATGTTTTTCTTTAAAACAGAAAATTTTAAACGAATTTGTGGGTTATGAAGAATAATATGTTCAAAGTATTTGATTTTATAACTTTTTTCATAACTAGAATCAGCCCAGAAACATTTTACTTAACAGAACATTTTGAAATATTAATTCTTAACAAAAACGAAAGGTATCTCAATTTCCGTTTACACTTATCACGAACCTCACCTGATCGTTTTACACTAAATCATTGAGAAACCCAAATTGATCAGACATAAGACATATAAAACCGCGTGATTAACATATATTTTGAATTATTATTATTATTTATGTTAAAATTTTAAAACTAATTAATACACCATGAACTGTCAAACAACTTTTAACTTTACGGTCCGGTGTGACAAATGTAATCAATATTTTGACAGATTATATCTATGAAACATGAATCACTATTATGTCATGGCAGATATAATTAAACAGATTATAAATAAAAGTTATATACATAAATATGTATGAAACCTTGTGAGATTAGGTAATATATCCCTCGTTAAATGTAGAAGAAACTTCTCACGGACGAGATTAGTGTAATAACTATTAAAAATGCATTTAATTTGATACAAAAATTCAGTTTGTCTTCTAAATTTGTTTTTTCTTCTTCTCTGATTGTAAGTATCTATTTTGTTCGTCGTTTGATTTAAGAAAAGGTATGATACATTAAAAATATACAAAATTAAAACAATCTAGGCGACTCATATTCAAATGTCTTACAAATAATAGTATAGTACGATGCAACTTTCACAATTTTTTCATCCCTTAACAACCATACAACGAAAACGTTCAGAGTAATTTTTAAAATGAAAATAAACTATTTACCTAAAATATAATAAAATATAGAATGTCATAAAACAGTTCCATTACAAATAAACTTAACAGCTCACAGAAATTACAAATGCGAATAACAAATACATTAGCATTAAATCCGACATTATCGCCAATCTCTAAAATCATAGTCGCATAATTTATTTTCTAGAATTCCATCTGTATCGTGAGCTAACTCGGTCCACTTACAGGAAACAGCTAGATCTTGTAACAAAATATATATCAATTCTAGACATCCGTCATCTACACAGAGTAGATAATAATAGAACCTCGAACCCCATCTGTTTTCTCCACAGAGTATATAAAGTTGTATTATAACCAATAATATAATTTTATGTACTTCACTGAATAAAAACGTTGACATTGGCTGATATTCCACGTTCAAAGTGTGAATGAAAACATACCATTAAAAAATATAGACCTTATAGGAAGCTTTGAAACCTAAAAGAAAACTTTAAAAAAAATCTGATAATTTTCTAAAGAAAGAATATGTCTTGTATTAAAAATGCTTAAAGCAAAATAACTTATAAATTAATTAATATAAAATGGACCAGCCATTTTATTTCAGACCTGAGACAATATATTAATATGAACCAATTTGATGGCACTATTCTTGTATGAATTTTACAAATAAATACACGTGCACACTCACAGATTACTTCTGTATCTCTAGTAGAAAACTTCATACTTTTTTCTTTAATGACAACAAAAAGTAAAAGTACTGTAAGTGTCAGTAGTAGTAGTAGTAACTGTAAAAGTCTTTTATAAAATTTTTGAACTAAAAAACGTCACAATTGTTTTAGCTACGCGTGAGGCTGCATTTACTTACGCCATCACATCCGCGGGGGTCACGCACGCTTTGAGCACGGCGTGCGCTAGAGGGGACTTACCCGCCTGTGGATGTTCGTCGAACAGGTAAGTGATGAGATATTTATTGCCAGAAAAGTCATGACTCTCGTTCTCTAAACGGAAGGAAATGCAAGGGTTGCTATACTTAAAATCTACCTGCGTTGTTGGAACGAAGTTGTAATGAAGTTGAGACAATATTGAGTGTTAGAAAAATCGTTTATATTTTATATGTTTGTCACAAAAAACTTTAAGTTGATGGATTAATCTAAACTGACGTCTTGAGCACGATGGATATAAGTGTTTATTTGATCAAATCTCTCACAGACGTAGACCTTCGAGTCCATCAGAGCAGTTCCAATGGGGAGGTTGTGGAGAGGCAGCCTATGGTGCGAGATTCGCGCGAAGGTTCCTTGATTCCAGAGAAATGGAAGCGGACGCCAGAAGTCTCATGAATCTTCACAACAACCGAGTAGGAAGAAAGGTTTGTTAATAAAAAAAGCAATCATGTGTCGTTGCTCATTCAAAGTCGTTACTTAATAACGGACTATTGTGTAGAAAAAAAAATTTAGACATGTCCTTTTCGCCTCAAAGATTATACTCAAATAATTATTACTACCTCAGCATACGACTAAACATGTCTACACACATCTATTAAGTGCTATTAAGACATACTTATTGTCTAAAATAATTCTTAAATCCAGAGTCAGTTATTTCATAATATTGCAGTGTTTAATATATCTTTACATAGTGTTGATTTATTGAGGTCTCACGTGAACTGAGACATTCAGATTTATATAAGTTATGCGAGATCACGAATCGTATCGACTTAATGGGGTTTTGTTTATGATAATAGATATTGAACATCTATTTTTACTCCTACAATACTCTGGAGTAGTTTGTCTGTTCGTTTAAGCAAGCTAATAAGTAACTAGATGTGATATTTTTGTATATTTCGCCATATTCTAGAATCTACTGCCTATATATGTATGATGAATTTAGTTATATTATTTGAAGAATTAGTGGTAGTTGTAGAACTTTAAAATACCCCCTGTATTGTACCCTCTTCAATGTTCTTTACAATATTAGATTCGTTATAAAACTTCAACACAAATATATCATATAATCAATCTATTAAAACCTTTTTGCAAACTTATTTAGATCAATGTCTTCAACCTCTTTGTTTTATCCAATCACATTCGATGACAGATATAAAGGGCAATCAATGCTAATGCGGTATCAGAATAATACCAGATGCAATAACCAAACGGTAATTCCTTGAAATGAATCGGTAATGTGGAAGAAAATTACCAGCCGGCGGGTTTGAAATCATATCGGTAGTTACAGAAATCCAATCCGATGTATCTCATCAGATAACAAGTCATTATCAAGATGTATTAGAACATAAATTGAACAACTGCATTTATTGGAGACGTATATTTTATACAGATAATAAAAAATGAATACAGATTCAAAATTTAAAAAAAAAATCTAACAGTAACAAGTATCATAACAAAAAATTATGTAATGGTGGTGTTTGGTGAAGTAACGTTAAAAAGGACAGTATTTTAAGTAATAACATTAAAATTTTATAAAGTTATTCAATTGCGTCTTGATTAACAAATATAAAGTATAATCTATTGACATAAAGTTAAACGTATTATCCTCATTTCATCGAGTTACTAAAGAATCATTCACATCGTCCGATACCCGTCATTACCCTGGGGCGGGTAATTTTCTTTTCTTATGTTGGCACTAATGCTAATGACGTAAATGAATACTCTCCTTAAAAATGAAATTATAGAAGGCTCAAGTTATACAGCCACAGCGCTATAACAATTCTGACAGCCCAAGGTTATACATCACATATTAACTATAAGCACGTAACCTCTGTATTTAATATTTTTTTCTTCTTAAAAGCGGTTTCTTCATATTTATGAATAAATATATGATATTTAAAAAAAAAAACTTAATTCCTTTATAACCTCCTTTAAGAAATCCTATAAAACTATATTAAAAAAAAAAAAACCATTCCTTCAGTAACACTATTGTTATATATAAAGAAAACAGTTTTCAAAGTAAGTTTCAATAAACATTTTAGGTTACCCAAAATTTAAAGTAATTTTCATCCAAAGTACCTATTGCTTTACTTAAAACGAACAGCCATACATTTATCATACACGTACTGTTGTAAATAATTCTCTGCCCGAGGACAATATCATTACGTTATTGCCTTATGAGATAAAATACATGGCTTTACGACCGTAAAGCTTTCCGCGCGCGTACATAATTGTTTTAAAAATGTTTGTTGAACGTCCGTACCGAGAATAAATTCTGTGTTATCAACGTAATTTATACACTAGTTTTACATGCGACTCCGTCCGCGTGGTCTTCGAAATTAATGTCAGAGAGGAATTTATGAATTGTGTATGTTCGAACGATAGTTGTAGCTACCAGACGGTGGCGACATCTAGAGTCACGTGACTTAAACAAAATACAACGGGTATTCTTGACCTCTGGGTATAAAAGAACAAAATTTCGGTATTAATGACCTTTGTCATATTCTGATGTCTACGCTACATACTGGAAAGTTTCAACCCAGTCCGTTTTGTAGTTTTTGCGTGCAACGCCTACAAACATTCATAAATCCTCACAAACTTGAGCAGTTATATATAAGTAGCAAGCCGAATTTAAACCTATTTATATCCTCATTAGTTAGATCATTAGTCATTACTCACATTGCGTTATAACCGAACTGTTTCTGCGGACTTGCAAAAATACATTAATAAAATCCGATCTATGATTACTAAGATATTAACTATCACAAACTTTTAAACACACGTCGGTTAAATAAGAAAACGATCAAATTAAAATAGAATGTATCCGTCTAATACCCAAATAATTTTTATATTTAATTAGAAAAAAAATATGATTTCTGCTAAAAAAATATTTCACGCAACCTTTATTAACTCTCAATAAGAAAACAAACATCTCATATTAGTTTTCATCATCGAAATAACTAAAATAATATTGATTTACTAAAACAGATTATATCAGTACTATGAAGTAGTTAACACTAAGTCTTAATATTCTAAAATTATCTCTATTTTCTTTCAATTCATTTGCTATGGTAAAAATATTTGCAGTTAGCATGAACACCTCCATTCCCCAGTCTCGTTTTACTAAATAATTCCCGATGACTGGTTATCTGTCCTTGACATTAAAATAAGTGTAGGGGAGTAAAGATATTGTAATGTTACTATGAAATGTACGCTTCATTCATTAAGAGATATCGGTTCGAATTAAAACACGAGGGTAACAGAAACTAAACTAGGGTAACTCCCAACAGACAGTGAAGGACCTAGTGCGACGTGAATGCAAGTGCCATGGCGTATCAGGCTCGTGTGCGCTGCGCACCTGCTGGCGGGCGTTACCCCAATTCCACGTGGTGGGCTCTGCTCTGAGGGAGAAGTACCAGAAAGCTAGATTCGTTGTACCTCACCCACCAGCTGATACACACGCGCCACAAACACATCTTGTTATACGCAGGTTCGTTACCAACCGCCAACATATTGTCAGATTATAATTTGAAACTACCTTAAAATATTAAAGCAAACATACAGTCAAGTGTAATATACGACATTATAAGGAATTTCAAAAAGAAGATCTATGATATTTAAAATATTTTTGTATATAAAATCATATATATATATATATATATATATATATATATATATATATATAAAATTATGTAACATAATTAATATTTCCTTATCAGAACGAGACAGAACGCAGGTGTCGGCCGCCAGCCCCGTAAATCGGACCTGGTGTTTTTGGAGCCGTCGCCAACGTATTGTGAACCCGACGCTCTAGCCGGATCATTCGGTACTCACGGACGACACTGCAACAGAACCTCTAGAAGTACGTTGGCACATTTACTACGTGTTAGTTACGTCAGGGATTAATAGCGAACACTATTTGACTGAGAGATGTTTTCCTCCAACTTCCGCGACTCACAAGTTGCATTATTGTATGTCTTATTTAGCGCCATATAAAAAAAAAATCTTCATTTACGAGTTAACTTAAAATATTACGTATGGTATTTATTTTTGTGTTTTCATTATTGGTTTTCTCTTCCATACAGTCTAAACATATTAAGTGCCTCAGTATTATCAGTTATGAATGACTAGGTACATGCTAAGCACTGAACATGTCAGTATGTGCTGGAACATCACATACTAAGATATATAATGACGTGTTTATGCTATGGATTTAGAATATTTATCCTGGAATATGCCTATATTATTTTCCATTTCCAAAAACCAGTTCGAAACGAAAATACACAGAACAAACTTCGATTGGAGACTTTAATTAACTTTCATTGGTTAAAATCAAGTTATCTACTACTTCACGCAAATTATTTCTCATCTCTCGATCTATAAAATAAACCTCTTTACATATTATTTAACTAAAAACAAGTTTTATATTGATGTTTTGTAGGTGAAGAAGGCTGTGAAACTCTGTGTTGCGGACGCGGTTACAACACAGTGAAGACTCAAGAAGAAACAAAGTGCCACTGTCGGTTCCATTGGTGTTGTCGAGTGTCGTGCGACAAATGCGTCACTAAGAGCGAAATTCATGTTTGCAAATAGCGCCATCTAGAGGCAGGTAAAGAGTTTTAAAGAAGACTCCATCTAGTGGCGAAGTGTGTGACAACAGGCCATCTAGTATTGATTGGCGGGACTAATAGTGTGTGTGTTTGTGCGTGTTCTGTCTATGATAATGTTAATATAGTCATTTGTCGAATGCTTTAATATTTGGTATTTTCGCACCCTAACTCAATCGGCCAGTTTTATATTTTGTATAAATTTCGAAATGAAGATTCGTAAAATAAGATTCTAATAACAACTGCTCGATATTTTAAGTATTATTTAATTATGTTGTAAAACGCTTACATTTAGTAATTAATAATTCTATTGTATGAAGTACGACGCCAAGTAATTTATATTCGAACTTAATAGTTAAAATGCACTTAATCTATTTTTAAATACATTTAATAATCATTACTATAAGTAATAATAATATCTTAATTCACATGTAAATAATTGGAATTCAACACATTCGCATTTGTATAACTTCTTCAAGGCACATCTTACGAAATTATGGCTTTAAAACGTACTTATATTATTGAAATAATTTTATAGCACTTTTTTAAACGTACATTCTATGTAAAATTATAAAGTTATTTTTAAATGTGAACTTTCACATGTAAACCAACCATATACGATCAGTTTTATAAAAACACAACGGCACATTACTTAATGTCATTTATTATAATTACAGTGATTGTAATTTTAGTGCGTTACAAATCATTCCGTAGCTAAGTTCTAACTTATTCCTATTATATTCGAATAAAATTTTTTCACCCCTAAACTTTGTATCATTTTAAAACCTTAGTCTAAATTTTTTTTTTTTTTAATATCGAATTTTTATGATGAAAAATATTTTTAATTCAAACTTATTTACATTTTTTTAAATATATATATATGATGATCTGAACATACGGTGTGCTACATACCACATTTTTATCAGTCACATAAGACTTTGTTGTCGAACAATACTGGCATAAAAGTTTATTACAAGATTCTTTCTAGAAGAATTAAAAACTTACAAAGGAAAACATTCAACATATTTTTCATAGATAGACCTTAACTTTGTATAACTGTTACAACAGAGGGCGCTTAGATTAAAAATTCAATGTTAAAAGTTTTTTCTTAATATTTTACTTACTATTCTTAACATATACGAAAAATGTCAAAGACATTTAAAAAAATGTCATCCATATTTAGAATGGAATATAGGGATGGGATATGAAGAGACTACGACATTTTTATTGACTTACAATGAGATTCCCTTAAGCCTTATATTCTTATAGAAACTTCAATCAAAAAAATTCTAAACTACAGATGCAGGATGTACATTCATTGTGCAACTCCTCATCCATACTTGTTTTATTAATTTTTTTATACTTTATCGTAAACATAAATTTATGTCCCACAACATAACGACGTTGCCACCATTTTAATGGATAATGAGGCTTCTGACTTCACCTCAACTTCTTTATTTCTTCTCTACCGTTACAATAATATTTAAAAAATTTATCCTTAAATATAATATCATGTAATCCTTTAAATCAGTTAAGGTTCAGTGATAAATATTGTTTGTACGGACGCTAAATGTCCATTCAGTACTTTGGCATTATATATTTAAATTAAATAAACATTAAATTATTAACCATTTCTTCAAAGATTTGAGCTTTTCAATAAACTCCAGTAAACAGTTAACACCTAATTTAGTGGAAAAAAGATAGGAAAAACAGTATTTACCCATTTCTCTAGACCCTGGTTAAGTACTTTGTAATTCTGTGTCCAGATCAGACATATTTCTGTATTCCTGAATTTAAAATCGCGTTGTGATAATATAACTTACTGTTCCTTTGGAAACCAACATCCCCAAAGACCAAGCCATCAAGGTCAATAAATATTACGAGCTCACAAACGAACTCACTAAGAATAGTTTGGTCATAAATTTGTACGTGGTAGAAGTGGGAGCGAGGGGTATAATAGCTAAATCTCTCTACAACCTACGAAAAGACTGGGGCCTGTCCAGAACTAACATTAATTCTTTCTTACAACGCACTACGAAGGAAGCCCTAGTAGGTTCGTTTTAAATATGGCTAACCTACCTACCTAAGTAGAGAGAGGAGCTTGGACGGTAGAGGTGAGCATTTCACGCCCGTTAGATCGAGGGCAGTTAAACCTACACCTGGGTCGCAAGTCCCAGGCTCTTTTGCGCTCCTCTCTCTGTAACGCGATGGACCCGACACCTGCACGGTGCATCCATGGATTGCTGAGAAGTTTCGTCTCATGCGCTGTATCATGCATGCATGCTACCATTTTGCACTAGAAAACTTTGTACGGTTATGTGTCATTTAAGAAAAGTTATCAATGATCTCTAATGTCAAAATATTAAAACAGAAACCATTATTAAATATACATGGAGATTAATAACTTTAAAGGGTAGGGAAAATGGCTTCTTGGCATAAGCTTTTCTACCGAAACAATTTTCCTTTATCCCCACTCCAAGACTGACTATATCGCGACTTACGGTAGATTGAAGACCATTTCTAAGTAGATCTAATACAACTTTATCTTCAAACAATCTAGACAAGTATACATTCAGTTTGAATTACAATTTAGAATCGAACTTGAATCTTTTGGTTATTAAGTAAGTAATCTTTTATAATGCTACTGACAATAATAAGTAATTAGGATAAGGTTTGAAAGAAATATTTATTAGGAATGATGGACAACACCAAAGATAATCTGCCAAATTGTAATTTAACGTTTATTCGTACTATTTTTCGTTACCCCAAAGTCTAGAAAGACTGGAATGTCTAAAAGAAAGGAAAGAGAATTGCACTAATGATTTCCTCTGCGGGTTTCTCGTTTCGAATGTTTTAAGACTCGTATCAAAGGTCCTTCCTATCCTTTGACAAGCTCTATTAAAAGTTTAAAAATAACTATATAAAGTTTTAATGAGAAATCTTGCCTTCTAGAATTCGATAGAAAAGTTTGTATCTCTTTAAAACCTATTTGCTTCAAGCCTTTTAATATGGAATCTTTATATTATATACAAGAATTACTTTGGATACTTTACTAGTTTTATAGTATTCGACTCAATCTTCAAGTTTATGAAAATAAGAAAACACACTACACTAAAATTAAACAATATATATTCCCTGTAGCATTTTCAATATGAAAACCGAAAATTTAGATAGGAACAAAAATACTCCATCTATTTCTTTCACTAAACAACGTAAACAACAAAAAATAAGTAATCAATTCCATTCTGATGGATGAGAATAACTTTCTCTGGACATTTTGATATGCCTTGGTTTGTTTACAAGATAATCGCTAAATTGGCTTCCATTGCCACAGTTGTAAATTTCAGACGGATATCATGGTATAAATCTCAATTTGTAATAGTGAGAGTGTTATAAATTAAACTGGACAATACCGCCATAAACTGTGCGGTAAAATAAATTCCCTTGACACGTAATCAGATACAAGCCGTTAATCACGGAAACGAGTTATATATGCAAATTAAGCCTTGATTAAAAAGGATTTATTAGATGTTTGATTTGAAAAAAAAAACGTTTCAAATTTCATGATTTTACACATGTTTATTTTAATTTTCCACAAGTTTTATTACTAAGACCTCTCATTAATAGGTGGCGCTGGTGAGAAGTTAAATAAAGTACATAGTATTTCGTTATACTATAATATTTTTAAGTAAATAGTACCTTTTAAGCGATAAGCCATACATAATTATTTGATTAAATATCATAATTTCAAATATTTTATTAATATTATTTTAATTTAAGATTCAAATAACACTGTCACTGTCACTGTCACGTTTTGATAGCTTGATAGCTGTTACTTGTTATTGTTATTCAAAAATACAAATTATTTAATAAAAATATATGAAAGTTATCAAAAATGCCTAAACCGACTTGTGTTCAATGTAATACAAACGATTCCCTACTATGGCGAAGCGCTGAAAACGGACAAATATGCAACGAATGCCACTTAGCAAATACCGCAAGTAGTGAAACAAATTTAGATACGGCCATCAAAACCGAAAACGATGACAAGAAAGAAGACAAAGACGATTGTGATAGTAAGAATGGAAAAAATGAAGGCGAGACCACTCCAGCAAAAGCAACGGGTAAAGGTACGAGGAAAAGCACTCGTTCTACAAGGTACAAAGCTAAAGGACCAACAGTGAACCAATCAAAACCACCGGCACCCCGTGGTAGAGGTCGCAGAAGTATATTTAAGAGACAACCATTGAAAGCCCCAACAGCGACGGCTACAGTTGTTGCGAGTGAATCAGTATTCTTCAAGGTAAAATACAAACAAACTAAAATTTAAATACAACATGCATTTTTTATTATAGTAGGTTCAGATAATTCATATTTTTACTAATAAGAGCTATGTACAATGCTGCCTGACTTTGAATATTAAACAAAAGTAAAATCATCAACTAAGATTGTTTGAATTCCTTATTTTTATTGACACAAAAGTCCCGTCTATTATCATATGACACTCCTCATATAATCAAACAATCAAAAAATTATTTTTAAAAACTAATAAAATAGTAAATAAGCCACACAGTAAAATCAAGTAACTTAAGTCTTTTCAATAAACATTATCTTATATTTCTTTATTTTTATTCCAGGGTACATACATTCAAGTTGGCGATATAGTTTCAATGATAGACATTGACGGCGGCACATACTATGCACAGATAAGGGGCTTCCTTACAGATCAGTACTGCGAGAAAAGTGCAGTAGTCACTTGGCTGCTACCAACACAGGCCAGTCCGCCCCCAGACCAAAGTTTTGATCCAGCTACATACATTATAGGTATATGAGTTTAAAATAAAAATTATATTTCTTTTCAAAAATATAATTTTCTATTTAGCATTAACTATTCCTATTTCTAAACTTATTTTTGGTTTAATTTATACATAAAAAATCTCAGGAACTACTAATTGGATATCTTATTTAATTTTTCTACAAAAAAAAAATTTCAGCAATTAAAACTTTTTCTCGAATATATTTGTAAAGATCTAAAAATCCATAATTATTTAACAGCTTAGACATTAATTTTATTTATAAAAGTATGATTGAATTTTTTTTTTTGTAATATTTGAAGGTATTCTAATGAATCAGTGTCAATTATTGCCCAATGATTAAAAAATATAATATTATATATGCTATATAACCATTTCATTACAGGTCCAGAAGAAGATCTTCCTCGTAAACTGGAATATATGGAATTTGTAATGCATGCACCTTCAGACTATTATAAATCTAGTACAAGCCCATATCCCCTCACCGACAGGGAGCTAAATAACCATAGTGGTTTCATATGGACCTCTATGGAATCTAAGGAAAGAGGATAATAAGATATAATGTGAATAAAATATTTTTTAATTACTTTAATAAATATTTTTAATGAATATGTGTTTTATATGTATACAAATGATAAATTTTATTAATTATTTACGATGTTTCCTGTAACCTTGTCTATGGTTAGCTAACTTACTATTATATTATAATGGAATAATTGTTTAAATATATATAAGTAAATTAAAAAAATATTTAATTTAAATTCAAATTATTACCGTTATTAGAAAGCAATATCAAAACGCTAAATGTCAAAGTAAATATTTTGACACTGATGTGAAATAAAATTTTTGACAACAAAATACCTCGAAACATTAGAAAAGCCGCCAAGTAGATCCGAAATAACTATAGGTAATTAAATTTACAAATTGAAAATATTTTATTGCTAAAATGAGTCGCAAGGAAGCTCTGTCATCGTTTATCCAACAAATTCACGGGCGACCAGTTGTAGTGAAATTAAATAGCGGTGTGGATTATCGAGGTAATATTTTATTGTGAATTAATGTGTCTTCATCTTTTTTGTTAAACATTATGAAGTTCTCAGTGATTCTTTTAACTTGTTTCCGCAACCAATGTAATACATATATATTTTATAGGTTATGTTTCAACAAAAATTTTCGCATCTTTTTTAACAATAATACTTTTATTTAAAGATTGTAAATATATATCTTCTGGTATTCACTATTTTAAAGCCTTCACAAGTTCTGAACTACAAATTGTTTATAATTATCTTCTGAATTCCCTATGCAGCCAGTACTGTTTATAATATTCAGTAATCACAGAAAAAATTAACAAACTACCAAACCTCGTTCACTGTAATATATTGAATGATTTATTTGTACACCATTAACTGACTCAATTATTATTAATTACAAGGACAGTCTTTGTACAAAGCGATAAGTTAAAAGGACAAACTTAATGACAAATTGATGTACATCATTACACATGCTTAAAGAACAGTCTTCTTTAAACGAAATAATATTTAAACACCTGCATGTTTCTTTACGGCATTCATTAACTCTAATTAAGAAAATTTTAGCAATTAACTATTTTATAAACATATTAAGTTTAACTCTTTATTATTTCAGGAGTTCTTGCTTGTTTGGACGGCTATATGAACATAGCTTTAGAACAGACTGAAGAATATGTAAATGGACAACTCAAAAATAAATACGGAGATGCATTTATAAGAGGCAACAATGTTTTATATATAAGTACACAGAAACGCAGAATATAAAACCATCTGTGGAATGCCGTACTCTGTGATTTAAAAGACTAAATATTCTCAATAAATCATATTAAATGTCTTTGTTGATTTTATATTTATAACCCATTGCCATGTCTCAAATATTTTAGACATAATAAGAGTGGAGACAATTTAAAAATCATATTTTTTTCTTCTTTATACTTAATGTAATAGAAGTATTCAGTAGCAAAAAAAAGCTTTGTGAAAATAAAAATTAATATTGAAAGTAATTGGTAGATATAAGATTTTGTTGCCTTAATTTGACAATATTATGCTTGGTAGTAGTGGAAGAAATTGTAAACCCTGAAATAAGTAGAAGTACTTAATTTTGGTTAGAAGTCTTTTTTAATCTTTGAAGATTTTTTAGGTATAATTTTGCAATCCTTATAAATTAATAAGTTATCTAACTACAACTGACACAAAAATATGTATTTAAAATTAAATTGTATATTTTTTTTAAAGAAATTCACTGGTCACCCAAAATCAGTGTGACAAGTTTAAAATTCCATGGCAACCTAAGTTAAAATGGAAAAATGTGCCAAGAATTAAACAAAATAAGTTGTTTCACACTGTTTTATTATATTCATGTTTATTTATATCATCTTGCTTATAAACTCCACCGTATGTATAATAAAAGTTTACTTTCCCACCATCCTAAAAACAACAATAAAAATATATTATTCGGTATTTGTTATTTATTCCAATCTCTTTTATTACTCACCAAATTCGTTTGAGGCGGACCGTTGCCATTTCCTAAATCAGCTATTAATCTTTCACCTTTATATCCATAATTGTTTTTATAATCGTCCCTATTATTTTTTCCCGCCTCAGGATTAAATGGTATGTCTACCCTATATCCCAGAATCTTAGGATTAAACAGGGGCGCCCAAAAACTAGAATATAATATGCAATCACAACACACGAGTACCGCCAACATGACCACCAATTTTAAAATCATTTTTACCGAAAAGTTTCTATTAATTCGAAAATTATTATGCTAAATGTACGTCAGGAAATACAAACGTTCGTATGAGAAATAAACTTAAGTTATTATGCCACTCGTACAAATAATTTTGTTTAATGTGTTAACAGTTTTCAAGGATTGTCATAAAGTAGCCTTTGTATTAAGGTCTAGTTAAACAGATCAACTTAATAAGAAACTTTACTTCCTGTATTTCCAATGTTAATGATAAATTTTTAACGATTTATCGATGAATTTAAAAACGTCTGTGAAGAATTTACTATGAAGGTTTTATATTAAAATATTTTTAGAAATATAAAAATCATTCGTCTCCT
Source organism: Danaus plexippus (assembly GCF_018135715.1). Classification (NCBI taxonomy): domain Eukaryota; kingdom Metazoa; phylum Arthropoda; class Insecta; order Lepidoptera; family Nymphalidae; genus Danaus; species Danaus plexippus. The sequence continues at coordinate 1,286,511 of NW_026869856.1, forward strand.
TAAAGGAAATCGATTATGAGTTATTCGATCCTAAATGCCCCTTAACGCATCCATCATAAAACTAGTTGTATAAAGCTTAAATATTTATTCTTAGTAGCCGACCTCGGCTAAATTACATGATGGTTTTTGTTCATCAACATAAAATAAATATATATTTACTCTTCTCATACATGAAAAACAACGACTTTTTGTTAATATCTTAAAAGTTCGAGTAACATCAATTTATCCTATTCGACTTCCTTAAAATAGTAAACGAAATTTGAAGATTGATTAAAAATCGAACGATGAACATTTTTATTTCGTATAGGAATCCTATTTTAGGACAGAAGTTTTTAAGAGTTAATTAAATTGCCAATTCGCTCTAACATTACAGTGATACATTATCTGCGCAAAATGAACTATTTTAACAAACACTTCCATTGATTTTAATGAGTATTTCAAGCCTAAAATTAACTATTAGTTTCCGAATTTCACTCTCATGAATGTCACAATTCATTAATATCGTCGCTAAGCAAAAGTTTATATATATTTTTTTAAATAAAAAATCGTCTATTCTATCTCTCAAGCAATTCTAAATACTGTTTTTACAGAGAGGTGAAATTATTAATGAAACTCGGACATAATTATTTACAATATTTATTGCTAATATAATAAAGATTTTATGTTTTTATAATGTTTACTTAAACAAAAAAACGAACCCATCTCAAAAAGAGTTTACAGTCTGTCAAAGCAATTGTTAACAACAATAAAATAACATTGCACCTTACTCCAAAGTACTAGATTACGTTCAAAATCCGTTGTATTTGTATGTACAAAGAAATACAGAATTATATAATATATATCTATAAATTAGTGTATTCCTTCTAAGGGTGAATACGATTTATATTGATATAGTTCTGGTCCACCGTAACCGTATAACAACTTTCCTTTTCCGTTCTCATCGTAGTATGGATACCGGTATTTTGGCCTGTAACAAAAAATGGAAAGTTCAAATATTAAATGTCATTTAAGTAAAATTATGACTTATAAATTATTTAGGCCTGTTTTATAGATATTTTTTATAAATAATATTATTGAAGCTAAACTTTTAATACGACTTCTAACAAGGTTACGTTAGAAGTTCAACGCTCCTGGGGTAGGGGAATAGAAAGAGACAGAGCGAGAGTGAATGGGTGCCTCATTTGTGAACTGTAATCAATGTTCACAAAGTTTGTCTTAAAGATACAATATGAGTTCAATGAAAATTGATTTCTACCCCTTCTAAATATCGAGATTTCCTTCTTCCACGCGGGGGGACTCCACACACTATTTATGTAATTAATTTACCTTTCAAAATATTGGAAGTTAGGTGCTCTTGGCTGCGGCACTATGGATTCTGTAGTTGTGAGTAATGAAAACATCATTACAACCTGTGAAAAAAGCCTTATTTATATAAATCGTTTCAATTTTAATGGTAATATTGTCTGAATACAATTTAAATGAATGCTAAAATTATCACTAAGTCCAAAGCTTTGTTTTCTTTATACGTAAGTTTGACTCTGTATGAAGTAAAGAAAAGCAGTCTTAAAATCTAATTAATTGTACAATAGTATATGAAAAACAAAATTTATATAAACTTAATATTGTCAATAAGTACTCTCGTTAATTTCATATTATATTTAATTTCACTAAACATAAATATTCAGAATAAAACGAATTTATTACAGCTATTTTATAATCTTCAGCCGAATGTTTAACCTAAGTAATTTAATTCTTAGTTATATTTTGTGGTAAAATACAATACTTAATAGAACAGTGCCATCTGTTGATGGATAGTAAGATTATAGAAAATTAAAATATCAACATTCAAAATCATAATTTTAATAAGAATATTACTTTATGACTAACAATTATTATATTTTCACATTAACGTTACATCGACAAAACTACTCGGTATTTACAAAAGGGATTATATTAAAAACTCAAAAATATTCATAAAATAAAGTTGAAATGGAACATTTTTAATATTTTAGGCCAATACGCTGCATATAAAATACTATTTAATTATATCATGCCAAAGTTGTTAACATAGTTATTTATTATTATTATTATCAGAGTTGCATTCAGACAAAAATTATAAAGTATTTTACCAATATAGTATTCTGTGTTACAGCCTTTTCATTTTAATTAACCTAGATACTGTAGCGACATCTGCCGAGCAGATTTGTGAATCTAAACCATTTAGGGTTCCACCCAAATACATACAGAAAAATTCAATCAAATCCGTTTATCCATATCGGAAGTGACATACACACGTACATTATATATATATTTTAAACGAAACATATGCCAATAAATAATTTTAATTTATACTCAAATATTTATTTATTATCATCAATTACAAAAGAAAAATTATGTATGAGAAGTGGCGTGGAGTATTTCAAATATTGTTATTTATAATAAAAAAAATAAACTTAAGTGTTTTTTTGTAATTTCAAATTAACCGCTTTTCATTAAATACATAAAGGTATACCCAATACTTACTCCAAAAACATTTTTTTAATTGTCTGTCTATTTGACAGACCGATTTTGGGAGGATTTGAGACAGAGATAGTCATTATCATAGGATGTAAATAATATAATTTTTAATCAACTTCATATAGGTGGAAGCTCTCAATTAAGTTTATTAAACTATTCGTGTTTAATTTTTATGAGCCAGCTTTCAAAAATATTTTCGTTAATAAAAATTTCAATCGGAAAGTCATTATTCTTAGGTATTACTATTGTCATCAAGTTAGGATGTGTTGAAGGGGCTTTCGAGAAAACTAATGATAAATAATGATCGCTGGTAACGGCTAGTTTAACATGAATATATATAACGGGATATTATAACACGCGTACGCGATTCAAAGCTGGTATTTACTTGGATAGATACATATATGAGCGGAAAGTAAATTTAATTCCTCACTATGTAGAACGAGGGCGTAGCTTCCTATTATTAGCTCAAGTGTAAAAAGTTTTTACATCTACTTACCATTATTAAGGACAATCTCCATAACTTCATTGTTATATCAATAAAAAATATCCCACTAATTCCAAACACAAGATTTTTTTTTTTAAATCACAGGCGAAGGCACAACCTATTCAGTATACGTACGTCACTGTATGCAGTGGTTACAAAACTGGTTGGATACCTCTAGAAAGTATGCTTTGAATGCTAATGACTCCTAATAACCTACTTACATTACAGACTTTTGAATTTTTTTGACCTTGGACGATTATTCAAAACAGCAAAAGGCTCAGAAATTTCGACTTTAAACTAGAAATGAAAAAGAGTTGTTTAACGAAGGAAATTGTAGTATTGAAAAGCAATTAAGACCCTTAAAAAAAGAATAATATAAGTTTCTTTTTACATCGATTAATTTAAAAACATTAGTTAGCTTCTAAAAAGTAACTTGTCTTAATTTAAAAAAAAAATACGTCGGCAAGCATTGACATAGATAAAAAATAATATTTCTTATTGCTGGAATACTTATATAAAGCCAGTAGTATTACGATCTTCGGCTTAAAAGTGAAAGTCAATATCGTCTACACGTTACATCACGACTTCTAGAATAATACAACGTCAGAAGCCGGCGTCGGAGAAAATTCTATATTCAAATTATATTTTATGTTCCATAGATGTACCCGAAATATTTATTTTAAGGAAATCAGATTGTATTTCCAATGAATATTTTAACATTAATTCATAATAGCTTATGCTATACTCACAAGAAATAAAAACTTCAGTTTTAATATAGATTTTTCAAATTTTCTTAGACATTATATATATATTTATTCAGTATATACACACGTTTCAATTAAAGTATACAATCGAACTTTTTCGTGCGATGTGATAGAAAAAGTGGGATATTTATAATCCAATATTAGATTTAATGTGCAGTATTTATAATGACCGAGACTGTTATATTAAAAAAAATACCAACGAAAAACCTCGGATTTACCAATGAAAACACATTTTAGATCCTAAATACTGTATCTTTCGTACAACTATATAGCTATATATAGAATAATTTTAATTCAAAATTATTTTTAAAGACAGACACCTCGTCGGCCCGTGATCACGGTTGCTGCAAAGTAACCGAAACGTCGGGATTATGTAGTTTTTTAAATAATAAAATCCGCGGAGTATATCCGAATAACACTAGTTTCATTTAAATGAATACTCGCGAAAATCTTAGATCTCATTATAAATTGTTTTTTATCTCCATTTTACCTAAAAAAGAAACATTTTTTTTTAATAAGATGCTTTATTAAAAAAAACAATGACTAGATATCATTGTACTAATAGTAACACAACAATATTAGTACAGTTGTCTTAAGTCTTAGAAAATGCCATAATAAACTATCCATAACAAAACAACTATTTGCTGCTAAGTGAATAAAATTGTGATTACAATACAAAAGAGATTTTATATATATACATATATATAATCTGTAAAAATTTAAAAGCTATTTCATAGCTTATACTTAAACACTACGTAGCATATATTCTATTCGAAACAATTTCTAATATCATCCTATAATATATTTATCACATTTAGGCTCAATTAAATTTCAGAAACAGCGCAACAGCGATTAGCACAGAGTAAAAATATATTTTCACTAACGCACTCGATAGTTTCTAACATTCGAATATTTCTTACAAATATTAATGCAGATAATATCTAAAATTTTATTAAGATTTTTTTTTTTATTTGATCCTCTAAATAGTAATCTCTGTTTAAGCTACACTGTCTTCATATACAGGATCGCTGCCACATTAGCTTCATAGATGCATAACTTTAAGCTGATAAAGTTTAATAAATCCTAATTAGCATATTTATGTATTTTTAGTAGACATGTATCTCGGGATCTCTATCACATATATCTCGGGATTTATCCTCGGGATATATTTGGTGAACTTTCCATCACTGGCTCGCTTCAACACCGAAGATACTCGACTCTCCAAAAGTAATCAATCACAAAACACAGTACTCATAAATGTGTTAAACAAACAATTGTCATTTAAATTAATATTCACTGCACTTGTAGTTAACCACATGTTCATTAAACTAAATACAGACAGTTCACAGTTTTTCATTGATCGATCTTCACAAATAACCTCTGTCCGTATACAATTAACTGTAAACCGTCTTTATGTAGTTTGAGGTCATACACGTGGTAAGTACATTTATCCACTTTGTTAACAATCAGGATGCACCACCCGGATGTATCTCGGGATTTATCCTCGGGATATATCTCAGGATTCATCATCCTGATGTCTCGACCGTCAATTGGCATGCGATATGCCCATCAATTGGCTCTGATATGTCAGATAATCCATGATTCTCTGTGACGTCGTCCGCTTCCTGACCAACATGGCCGCCGCTTGTTCGAACTTCTGCTGGTTCCGCCGTATGTAGGCCATGGTATCTGTGATCATGTTTTGTAATTTCTCAGGATTTATCTCGTCCATGGCGCACTCCTCCATCAAGGGTGGATTGAAGCGGTAGTAATTACCAGGCGGCAGCAGATCGTTCATCACCAAATGCACCCCTGTTGAATAACATTACATCATTATTTTTTAATTTATATTAAGTATATATATATTTCCATTCATAAAATTAGATACTGTAATTACTATGACTAAATATATTTAGCAAACAAATATACATATAAGATAGTATGTTGTGTCTTAAAAATAACTTTGTATGAAAAAATCTTATTATCTAATAGATTTTATGGTTTTAAACGGAAAGAGAATATTTTAGAGGGAAATTATGTATACCTTCTGTGTCTGTAGCTGAATCTAATATCTTGTTGAATTTGTCCTTCCAGCTGGTTCCAGAAGTTTCTTTTCCCAGGCCTTTACTCAACAGCTGGTAGTCCAGGTGTTTGTTCAACGCCTGTCCAGTACCCACGGATATGACTGTGCCGTTTTTGATGGTGTCAGCACCAAACAACAGCTTCGCTTCATGAAGACCAACGCCGGTTGGATTATTCACCATGATGCCGCCGTCCTGTTATAATTAATTTATTAACTTACAACTTTGTTTATGTTAATTTATATTTTTTAATTTATTTCCAGGTTACATAATATAATATTCAACAATCTACATAGTAATATATAATATATTTGCAATTCAAACTTTTTTAAGACATGACCTCTTTGTTGTGAAAAAAAAAAAATTCAACTAGGTACCTTCCCCTTTTTCATTTAAATAGTTTTCCTATCGCCATAAGTTTTTAGAGATTAGCGAACAATTCTTGAATTGGTTAGATCTGTTTTTTAGTACATTTTCTTAAGCAACTAAAATTATTTTAAACTTGTACACATATGTACATGTCTATTAATATATATTTTGAAGTCAACTCTTTTAATGTGCCTACCGAGTGTTCACTTGAGATGTACAAAATTATATTGTGTTGTTAATTTTTTTTAATGAAAACAGGAAGTGGTAGAAATTTATTTTTAATGTTTTTTTAGTGTTCCTTTACCATAAACCTTATTAACATTAGATACAAGTCAATATTTATAGCCCGCATGCTTTCGTACGATACGAAACTCCTTTAGCGCTCTCTTTTTACCCCCTCCACCGAGCGTTAAACTTTCAACGCAACCCTGTTGTCGCGTAAGAAGTTTCACTTCAATAAAATATATATTAAGTTAATATTATATTAACCTGATGCAATAGTCCTTGCAGTCTGAATTCCGTGAAGTAGGTCGGCGCGGCCGCTGACGCTCTGACGGCGTGCCAAAGCTGTGCTTTAGAACTACCAGCGAACACGGAACGGACACGGAAACCGCATTCGTATGTACGGAACAGGTACGGCGCCAGGCGGGAGCCGGAGTTTACTACACACGACACCAACGCCATCTGGCAACGAGAGGAGAGATTTAAATATTAATACTATATATAGTATACAGAGCTATATGGTATAAACATTAAATTAAACTGATGCAAAATTATTTAAACAAGACACTAATGATATATAGGAATAAAGAATTATGATAAAAATGTTATCTATTTATACAAATATATATATGAATCAAAAATAAACGAGCGCTGTTCGACTGGACACGGTAATAGGAGTATGTCAAGATCAGAGTTCATTAGAGGATTGTCACTGCGAACCTTGGTTGATATCAGCGACATCTATTACCAATATATGTGAACCAAAATAAAAAATTTAGTAAAACTCTCAATAAAAATAAAATTACTATCAACATATTATTCAAATCAACTTATAGACGTACCTTCGGAGTGTCGTGTCTGTTGCATTCAGTCAGCGTACAATCCCTTAGATTGTCTTGCAGCAATTTTTCCCAGGCGTCTGTGTCGTAATATGAATGGGTCCAAACTAATCTTGACGTACCTATAAAAAAAAACAAACTAGTTTATGACTGCGACTTTACACGCGTTAACCTAGGAGCTAGACTCGGAGGGTAATATATAAAGTGTGTTATATATATGGTAATCAACTGATAGCGCCATCTATCGTCTGTCACGTGACTTTTTACACAATGTAACTGTTACGCCCCATCTTGACTAACCGTACGTTTTTTGGGATAAAACATAGCCTGGCATATTCTGATGACTAAGCTATGTTACTGTAAAGTTTCATTAAAATCGGTATAGCAATTTTTGCGTAAAACACCAATATATATCCCTCCATCTCCATAAATTCTAGCATACATCATAATAGTATGATTCAATATCACTCAAACAAAGGATCTGTATCTTCAGGCCAATCTAAATAAGTTTGATTTGTAAATTGCTTCTTTCAATTATTTTTTTATTATTTTTCTAATAAAATTAGATATATATATATATATATATTTCATTATTTACTTATTGATATATTAACATATTCCTGAATAACACCAACCAAAAACCAATCAATCACACAAATTGCCATATAATACCTAATTAATATACACACACACTGCTTACTAGCCGCTAGTTAAATAAATTTCTACCAGTTATCCCTTTATTTAGATAATTAGAAAATTTAATGGGGCATTTTTTTATGACTATATTAGAATATCATTAGCAAAAATGCTTTTAAATTACGGATCAATTACATGGCAGTTTTAAATAATATGTGTACTTGTAATTACCTCCGATGAGTGAAGTGTTGCCAAACATTTGCTTGGACAACGTGTGGTACATGTGATTGGCCGTGTCTAGATTGCCAATGCCGCTCGCTGTAATAGTCATTAATATAAAATTAAAGTTGCATAAATACTTTTTTGAAGGCAATCTATAAACTTATGTACTAGACAAGAAAATAATAAATAAATATATATATATAAATATATAATTCTAGAATTTATTTAATTCTTTCTACAATCCCAACTGTTTATCTGTTTTCATATACTTTGACAATTTTAATAACGAGATCTAAGACTTTCGTTAGTATTCATTTAAAAGAAACTAATATTTTATTATTTACTACGTTTTTTTTTAATTTAAATTATTTTCATAAAATATCATTATTTTATCCGAGACGTCGGTTTTGTATAGCAAAAAAAATTATACAAAAACAATACACATGTTAGGTTATTTTAAATTACTTATTATTATCTATACCAACTCACCAATGACTGCAGCAATTATAGCGCCCGTGCTAACACCGATGATGTAGTCGAACAGATCCTGCACTCTCTTGCCGGTCAGTCTTTCTAGGTGTCTCAATATTTCTATGGCGATAATACCTCTGATGCCACCGCCATCTATTGACAGAATATTGGGACCGCGGCTCTTTACAGGGCCTGTGTGACCTAGGAGGGCGAGGGCCTGCAAAATATATGAAATAATTATATATAGTAAAGATTATATATTGTGTGTAGGTGTATCTTAGTCCACATATATGGATACCAAGCTATGCTAACTAAATTATTTTACATACATAAAAATTCAAACAATTTTAAGTTAATATTTTGACGAGCAGTCAAATAGATTAACTATGTGACATACCAGGCATTGCAACTTATATATCATTTTGATATTTTTTTCATTCTATTTGAATGTATATCTTATTTCAACAGTAATAAGATAGATTATAGCTTCACAAAACCAGATATACACAAGATAACAATGCATTAGATATTTTTTTCAATTACCTCGTTTACAATCCCGTTGACCTCCTTGTTTATCGGCACATCAATATTTTTCTTCAACTTGTGCTGTACTCTAAGAAATGCTCTGACAGCGCCTTCCTATAATAAATTAATTTTCTTGAGTAAATAAGTATAATCAGTTTAAGTAAAAAGCATAAATAATATATATGTATTTAATTACTATAGCAATAATCTTATCAAGCTAAAATTTCTCGACCAGATATTTTATTTATGTTAATAAAAATTAAAAACGCTTCATATTTAAATCCTGTCTTAGTTATTATCCATCACATCAATCATTGTCGATGAAAGTCTCATCAAAATAGATACAGCGGTTGCAGATATTAAACGTAACAAACGGATAGACAAAAAATTTATTTTGATGTAAATAATACATACCTTAATGGCATAATCTCGTGCTTCAGGATACTGTTGTAAGTGTTCTATGAAATGCTCGCTCCTCTTAAGCAAACACTCGGGCGTCTCGGCCATTACTATGGCCGATATGACATAAGCTGTTCGTGAATGTATTGATGTCTGCAAACAAATAATTCATAAGTATATCAATGAGAATCCTTCCTTTAATCAATTATTTTCTAAACAGAACAGATAAATAATATATTAATTGTAAATTAATTATTGACATATTCTGTGATCATATTTAAAATTATTAATTTTTTTTTTTTTTTTAATTATAAATCATGTGTATGCGAAAAAAAATACTAGAATTTGTATTGATAGATAACATTTCTCCTATTTCCATTTTTTGACACTATCTTAGTGATAACATTGCTGTGGTCGATCATGCATAAATAATGTGTCCACCGTACCCAACAAATACTATATTGACATAAATATCTCGCTATCTATAACTCGGATAGGCATTTCAACTTTTTCACTATTATATATAATTCAAGCGACCTCATAATATCGTTATTTACATAAAAGATAAGTGAATAAAAAAAAATACTCGATAATTGGTTAATGTTGAATATGATTATGACCAACCTTGGAGACGATCGGTTTGTTGGTTTTCCAGTTAGATTCCGATATGTTACCGAAATGCAAATCCTTTCTCAACTTAAGGCCTTCCCAGATACCTTTGAAGGTGATATCCTTTGTATCAGAGCCTATCGTAAAGCCATCTTGATTAGTCTTCTCATCCTTATCAACCTTTTCCTTGACTGGTAGCTTCGTATCTGTCTCTTGGACTGTTGTTGTATTAACTTTGTGTTCCAAAAGCTTAGGCTCGTTTTTTACGTCTTGGTTCAACTTTGATGTAACTGCTCGTTCAAATTTCTTTATTAAGTCTGAAGTGATTGATAAAAGTTAATATTTGAAATCATATGTTTGTGAAGTGCTTAATATTAATTTAAATTGGAATAAATTAAAAAAATGCTGCGCGTGGGTAAAATTTAAAATTCTATAGTGTTAGTGAATGTTATCAAAAATATATATAATGATAAATAATTTATGTATATATGTACTTACTTTCCCATTGTTCGGGTGTAGCTGGCTTGATTCTTTGTACCAGTTTTTCTACTTCAGCGTTCAAGTTACTTATAGAAAGATAGTGTCGAATAACTCTCCACTGACCGCCTAAAGACGACATTTTTACTTAAAGAATAATTAATTTGTAATTCTATTTAATTGGTTTTTAAATCACGTTAAAGTTGTTAGATATGAAACTCAAATCACGTAGTGAACTTGTTTGACACGGAAACTGTTTTAAGAAAAGTCTCGAACCACGAATAACACTAAAAGAGTCCAAATTTAATAACACATATCACCAAACAGCGAAGATTCGCATAATCCATTGGCAAATATATTAAAACACTAATATTATTTTTAGATCAATGACAGCCGAGCGCAGTGACGTCAAATCGCGCGATCAGTTCTACCAACATAATAGTATCAAAATAAACAAGAATCATCTGCGCAGTCCGTTCACTTTGGACCTCAATAAAATTTTATAACTTCCTACAATATTATATTTTGTTAGCTTCGTTACTTGTTTTCAATGCAAGAGTTGATTTTGTACTAAGACAAGGACACGAATGAAACTAGTTTTATACTAATGCGAAAACATGTTTTCGTATCGCAAAACAAGCCGTGCAAAATATGACGTTCGCCACACCTCCTGTCACAATCAATGAAAATGCTTGAATCGTAAACAAACATCGTATGATCCCATTTGTAACGGTTCCAATAATAATTAGTCACGGACGTTCCAATTAATAATATTTTTTATATATTATACGATGTATTAATGGTTATCTAGATTCCAGAGTAATCAACATTAGAAATTTGTTTAACTTTCGTTTAGTCAATTCAAATAGCTGTTTAAATAATAAAGCTGTTATTGTATACAGTGATATAAATGTTTAAGTTGTACGTACCTACGTACGAATGTACCTATATGTTGATTACGGATTAAGAAATAACACGTAGAACGTTTATTCTGCGGAACAAAATTTTATTAAACGTTAATAATTAAATTAGTATGTGTATCTTTATTATAAATTACTAATGTTTATAAGTACGATATTGTGTTTCAATTTATAATACATTGCATGTTTAGTGCGGGTTAGGCCAAGTGAAAATTGAAATAAAATTCCTTCCATATAACTCCGTGACGTAGTTTATTATTATCTACACCACATGCAATATTATATAATTTAGACAAACATTTATTATCAGTGTTATCAGATGTTTATCATTATGCGGAAGCATTATTATATAATCGTAAATTACGAATAAAATTTTATTATACATATTTTTGACATGACTAGTTAGTACATATCTTGTATTATGATTTTACATCTGATTCTAGATTATGAAATAATTGCAACAAAGCGCTTAATAAAAGATATTACATTTGTACGTGTGTAACAATAAACATAGCAGTCAATCCTAGTTCATAATTTTATATGTTCAACTAAGTTACGTTATAGTACCTATATGACATCTCTAGACAATACTAACCTTGACATAAATTTATCCTTCCATAAATAATAAAAACCATCGGCGTTTCTCATTTGAATGATTTGAATGAATAAATTGTTTTATGTTTTTTTTTGCTCTATCACAAACAAATCTACGTATATAAGTATATTTATGTATATTGTCTTGTTTGATAAAAGAGAATACATATTAATTAGGCTCTAAGGCCTTGGTGCAATTTTTATGAAATGTAATTTTTTATATTGAAATCAATTAGATGAATAATTAAAAAAAAAAAACAACATATTTTAATGGTCAGTATAATAAGTTTAAAAAACTCACGCTATTCTAATACGAAGTTATTAGTCATTGTTTTTGTTATTATAATTTTAAACAACAAATAATTTCTCCCGTTGTTTGTCTCAAGTGCCACCTTACGTTTTGACAAATATTATTCAATCTCTAACTTGACCTTGAAATTCTTATGATCTGTGTTGCGAATTGGCGCCAATCCATAAGTGACTTGTTTTTTTGTAGTAACCAAATCTTATAAGTAGCTATCGCCATCTTTAACTAAGCTGGGGGCTCTATAGCACACAAGAATTTGCCCGTTTTTGGAAAGTGAAAAAAGGGATTTTTTACCAAGTATGCTGTATGACCAATTATAAAAGCTTATAAATTATAATTATAATAATAAATACAGTATGATATAATAATAATATGTCATCAAATATAATATGTCATTAAAGATACAGACAGTATGTTTTATTTCGACTGGATAGTGCTTGACTGACATTCCACCCATTGGAAGTTGCAAATGATTGATGATGATGATTATTATGATAAGGGTTTTTTTTTCGAGATTTCTGTTGAGTTAAATCTTCTATGAATATTCTATACGAAGCGGCGGCAACCTTTGATAGGAATATTTAGGATTTCAAAATTTGTTTTAAATGCTATCAGCTATATATATTGCGCATTATGTTCATCCATAGGCAAAAATTGAAAAATTCGCCCAATAGGCTGTCTGTCTTTTACTTATCCACCTATGAAAGGTCAATTGGTCAGCGTAGGACAGATCTGGTGTAGAATTCATGCTATATAAGTTACTATATTTCAAATGTGTATACCTATAAAGAGAAATTAAATTATATTCATCACCAGTAATGGTATTAAATAGATGGCAGCAATAATGGTATACAGATTTCTTAGCTGGTGAATAGAGAAGCTATTTTCTTTCTAAACGCTCGCCATTCGTCAATTTGCAAAAAAAATATATTTTTTTATTCAAGTATCTAGTGTTCGTTTTTCGTTCAATCTAGAAAAGTTATAAAAGTTTCGTAGAAATTAATTAAAACTTGTGTTTTCTTACTCAATTTCAAGTATTAAATGAAACAAAATAAGTAATAACGTAACTCCCACTTATCATACTGTTAGTTTAATACATTATTCGGGGATTCCCCCAACCATAGAAAATGTGAACATTTATGTTAGAGTTTAGACTTTTAGACGATGCAGCGTAGCTTTGGAATCAGAGTGATTGCTAGGTGGGGTACATAATCAATTAGATAGGATGCGTTCGGAAATATTTTAAATAGATACAAACAGGAAAAGGCGCAGCCATCGATATAATGATATAGTATATGACTTGTAAAATGTATTTTATTTATAAATTTAGATACTTAATACCTCCTGATAAGATTACTCATTTGTGAGAGAAACTGTCCTTCGGGCGCCCTTGAGAATATGGGTCATAGGCACGGGACCTGTGCGCCTTTATTGTCACGTTAGCAGTGACATGACAATACATTACTCTTGTTATTTTTAAGTGATATATATTTTGATGAACGTTGGACTATACTTTGCTATTGTTGAATCAATCCTTTCAGATGTGAATATACAATTTGGTAATATTTTTTTAAAGTTGTCTTATCATTTTTATTATCTGTGCAAAGAAATGTATGTATATATCAAAGGTAAATAAAATGATAATTATGACCTCGGATATCAACTGCGCAGTTTAATGTTACATAACATTGATAGAGGAACTTAGGTTTTGCATTTCAAAGACTGAGAATAATAAAACATCAGGTTTTATTTTACAAGTCGAGTATTTATTACGAACGGAAGTGAATAATATTGTAACTTTTAGGTTCGTATGTTTGCATCATAGAATAAGTATTATCTTTATACTGTATTTTTTATACTCAAAACATTTATTTTAAATCGATTAATATAGGGTTATTCTTTTATGTATGTAGATTAAATTTTAAATAGACAGTTTATTTTCAAGAACCACTGTTCTGGTCTGAATATAAGATATTATCGTTCCGAAACGGGTTTTGTATAATAAATGGAACAATATATATACTTTTAGATTTGCATTTATGTCCGGTGGATCTTTTCACTTTCATAGTTTTCCAGTCCTGTACGACATTTCAGTCCCACTAGTAACTTTATGAAGCCGTACCCAAGTCGGAATTAAGAAGTAATAGATTAGCGTTGTATGGGCATATTATGTGAAGGGATGAATGTCACGTGACAAGAATGTTGGACATGCATGCGTGAACGATGACATGAATAAAGGCGTGACCGTTAAGATGACGCTGATAGTCTAAAGTGTAAGCTAAGAATGTGGTTTGCGGACCACATATAAAGTGGGACCAGGTCAGAAAATAGAAGACCATAAGTCAGCATTATTATACCAAAACATTGATAATTACTCGTACAATATTTTATAAGACAGAAAATTACAAGCAAATTTATGATAAAGGTACCAATATCGGCTTAGAACATCGGAAGAGAGGAGTGGGACTGATGATGAATCGGGTTCAGGAATGTTTTTGCCATGTCCAATAGAGTCTCGAAAGCAACTTAATTTGGTCGCTATTATGGAAAGTTGAGATCTCAGTGAAGATCGGAGTTATTCATGAAACGGGATGGATCAGTAGATATGCCCAATTTGCTGTATCACCTGAGTAGGACTAGGAAGTAAATAATGTAGTGTTCTTATATGGTTCTCTTTTGCCTTGTAATGTTGATATTTTTTGCTCCATTGAAATCCACGAAGATTTAAATTTGTTGAACTTCCTGTTATAGAAACGTGAGAAGAGACTACGAGAGGAGCCCTTAGTGAACTTTTAGATACACGGAGCGGTGCCCTCTTCTTGACGCCGGAAGTTATTAGATCGGAATTACAGTATATGCTTTTGCCAGGCTGACATTGATATTATTATAAATTAAGCCATTTTGATAGAATTTATCAAAAGATCTATAGCCCTAAGTATAGATCTTTATTGAAGTTTGTGGGGCAATGCAGAGGATCGATGCTGTGATATTTGGTTTTGAAGCAAATCTCCAGGACTACTACCTAATTCACACTGTATAGTTCCTTATATGCCATAGTTCGCAGCCTAGTAATTTGAACAGTTTGACTTGACATTCGTTGGTCTTCTAATAGCATTAAGTACGAATGTGACTGTAAAGAGGATTTATATGTGATTTTTAGAAGTGGACATTGTAGGAGGTTGCTCGTAATGCGATCAAGGTCCAATATTTGAAGAATATATACATAGCTTTGAATTCAAAGAGTAATGTTTCTTTAATCCGGGCGACCACGGTCTTCTACGAAAGAAATTGAAATTTTGTTGGGACTGTTGGACTTTTGAAATCTTGGAGGTCTTCTTTTTTAGTTGATTTCAAGGGCAAAGAAGTAGTTACCCTCCAAAGCTTCTAACATCAGCGGGGAGGAGATTGTTGAGAAGGTGGACGTAAGGGCAAAATTTTAACTTTGCAATTACGTCATATATCTTTATGCATTATTTTCTGCCTCGCTCGAACGTCCCTCTAGTCTGTTTAGAACGAGAGAAAAAGATAATCTTTCCTGATCATTTCGATAAAAGTAAATATTTATGGTATATATAATAAGCGTATATTATTCTCCGTCTCGCTCACGCCTTGCTCCACTACTGCCTAGTGTGAGTGAGACAGTATTCCCTGAGCGGCCGTACTCCCCCCTCGGCCGCCACTCTCACAGTGTCTCCTCTGAGTGTGGTGTTGATGTGAGCGTTGTGTAGTTCGGACACCTGTGTAGAACACGCGGCCGCTGGGTCACCTGAACCTGATAGACTTCCTATCCTAAAATGAAAAAATATTTAATAAGTTCTAAAACAAAAAAAATATCATGATATTTATTTTAGAATTTAATCAAAATAAAAAGATACAATGGTTATTTTAAAAAAATCATAGAAATTTAATGGAAGCAATTTTTTGATTACATATTACATATTTTATTGCAGTTCATTTCTTAAGGAAATCTATATGTTACCAAAATTCGTTTCCTGGGTGTGCGTTTCCGTCCCAGGGGTAAGTCATCACTAGTAACTTGCCCGCGTGTTCGCCTGACAACTTGGAGGAAGGCTCTCTGTTCTCCAACTGAATGTTTACTCCACCTTTTATAAGACAAATAATTATAATTTTGCTTAAGTAACAAACCACACGTAGCATTATATTTCCTCCTCGACTTAATTAAATTCTTTTACAAAAAGTATTCACTTAATGTGTGCTTAGTATGAGAACCAATTACTTATTACTTATCTAAGCATAGTTTCAATGTTTCTATATATGTATATATATATATATATATATACCTTTTGGATGTCCCTCGTGATGTATTAATTTCCTTCCTACCGTACCGCTTGATGATTGCTGAAATATACCTGCAAGATATATATTTTTACTAATAAAATTTCTGTTACTATTTCGTTTTTGTTTAACAATGAAACCACACGAGGGTAGTTGTAATAAAGTTACCTCTGACGTCATCAGATACTCTGATATACGAGAAATTAATATCGCTAACGTGATCTATTAAACCTTTTTTAAGGAAATCTTCAATTCTTTGTATGAATGTGAGAATGTACACGTCCGATTGATGTGACGATATACGCCACACACCTAGACCTGGAGGAAAATCATGAAAATAAAAAAATAGTATTAGTTATAAAAAAAAAACAGAACAAAAAGGTTTAATATCATGTTTTATATTAATATTCTCGATATAATCCCTTATTAGAAGCGGTCGTGTCTCTACTGGCCTTCATACGAAGCAAATTAAAGGGATTTGGGGTTTATGAAAAATTATCTCTATTAATAAAGAATATCTAATAGTTAATAAATATTGTTCAGAAACATTTTAATGAAATTATTAAATAGAGCCATTCACGATA
Organism: Danaus plexippus; assembly: GCF_018135715.1. Classification (NCBI taxonomy): domain Eukaryota; kingdom Metazoa; phylum Arthropoda; class Insecta; order Lepidoptera; family Nymphalidae; genus Danaus; species Danaus plexippus. The sequence continues at coordinate 1,303,827 of NW_026869856.1, forward strand.
TGTTTATTAATTAAAAAGCAAAACGTTTTTGAACTATTCTTTTTTAAGCATCCATGCAAGAGATTCATTACGTCATAACTTTGTGTGTGTGTGTGTGTGTGTATGCACGTGTTTGTGCGTGTATACATCTATGTCTGTACGAATGTATGTGTGCTCGTCCGTGTGGCAAACGGATCGGCCGATTTATTTAAAAGCATGTTTCTTACAGTATTTCTTACCTATGTTTTGTTAATACCCTACTAGTAGTGTAAAAGTATCATCTCTTGTAAAATTATGTAATGCATTTTTGGCCTATAATTACTCGACTAAGAGCGTGATTTGTGAGAGTATAATATTAAAATGAGAATTAATGCGTAATATATTTTTTATTAAGTAAAATTTCTAGTCATTCAAACATTCTCATTAGTTTAAGGGTATTATATTTTTTCACTCACCGCATCCAATAACATTAATAAACGCGTTTTTTCCCGTTTCTTTGGCTCTGAACTCAGCTTCTAAGAGTGTTGTATCCGCCAATACGCTAATTCTTTTATAATAGACCTCGTTACTAAATACAGTATTATCATCTATTCTCACATAATTAGTGAGATATTTTTTTTCGTCTGTTCTTATATCTGGCAGATCTTTATAAAGAAGTGATGGAATCTATATTTGAATATTATTTATAAATTAAAATGTCATTGCTATTTTCTTATTACAGTAATAATAAAAGCATATTATTCCAGATATAAAATGCAATAGTTAAATTTATTCACAAGAGAGCATAGACAAAAAAAACTTTATCCATAGACAAAAAAATCAAAGACAATACCAATTTAGAAAGCGCTGATTATAAACCTACAACAGTTTTTATGCTCTTAATTTATGACCAGCTGATACCCGCGACTTTGTCCTCTGCATTTAATATACTAAGTTGTCGGATGTTCACTGAACAAATAGGTCCTTTTAAAAAAAATGTCTTAAAACTTTATATTAATTGAAAACAACGTAACATTTGTTTGATATAAGCCAATTCTAATAAAAATCTACTCAAAACTTTTGCCGTTAGGAAAGCATAACTGCAGAACGCCATTATTTTATTTAATAAAGCAAATGCTTATTTCTGTATCGCAATATTATGGATTGTCTATGATTTTTTTCACTATTAATATGGTTTCCTTACATCGTAAAACTCAGACCACATCTGGCGCCACCTGGAAATCCAGCTATCTGTATTATTATCAGGTTGTCCGAAGCCATTTTGAACAGTGTTTTGGTCTTTCGTTATGAGAACATCTTCGAAATCCATTTTGCGAGGACGTTCAAAACGTGCACCTATAAGACCTAAAAAGTATATATATATATATGAGGGTATTCCAACCAGTACAAAAAGTACATTAAGTAGTACCTAAATATTGATGGAAATCCTTCAATAATAGTTAATTTATTTGAATGTAACAAAAAAATTTTCACGGCAACAAGTTAGTCGCAATTACTGTATAGTATAATTAAATTTGACTCAATATTTACATAGAGGTATGTACTTGTATGATGACTTTGTCCTCATATTCGGACATTTTCTTTTGCTTTGTCTATCAGTTATTACCTCATTATAAACGTAACACATTATACATTTTAAGGTTCCTATCGCGAAATATTTAATACGTTAAAGGCTTAAGTTGAGCACCGCTTAAAATATTATTCGATCTATTAATGATTTTAATGTAATTTGACAAAAATTTTTTTTTGTCAAAAACCCAATTAAAAAACATCAAAAAAATTGGCTAATATTTTTATCTGTGATCCTTTATCACGTAAGCTAGGTTTAAAACTTTAGCTTTATCCCATACTAATGTTTCGTCTCTCACTCACCAATGATAACCGCCTCCTCTTCCACTCCGTCCTCGTCCACGACTCCCGAGTTGTTTCTCTTGCCATCATTGATACAGTAAGTGAACCCGCTCACATACAACATAGCAGACAGCTTCATCTCATCATAACTCAAACAATTCTCCAGTAGTAGGGGAGGCTTTTGTTGTAATGTACCTACAGACTCCCATCCCCCTGTACTAAGTACAGTTAAATATTCTATTTAATAGTTTATAATATTATTATCCTATTAGTTTTAAAAGGACATGTTAGAAAAATTGTAATCGATAAAATTGCAAGATATTTTATTTTTGGGCTTGACGTCTATAGGGGAATCCCGAAATTTTTACATAGTCATATAAGTTCAAGAATGCTTTCAAGTTAATTTATTAAATTTATTATATGTTACGACCACGAATTTGAAAGAAATTTTGCAGAAAATTACCCAAAGCATGACAGAAGTATATATTCATTTTATAAAAATAAATATTAAAAGGAATGAATGAATGAATGAATGAATGATTGAATATGATTCAATAAAAGCAATATAACTCACTCTCTTTCTCCAGTTAACAGCACAAAGAAATCTTCCGGATACATGAAAGTGACTGCCCTTTTAAATAAAAGCCTATCAACAAATTGTGGAACTGTCATGTCTTTGTACAATTTTCTTTCAACACTCGATCCATATTCTCTAAAACAATATATTTATCTTATAAATTAGTAATAGGTCACCATTACATTACACACATATAAATATATAATAAGTTGAAAATGTATTCCTATCTAGTGAGACAACCTATTTTTTTTATTATTTTTGATAATAAACCACACAGTTTTGTTTAACACACCTAAAACTTGCCACTTCCTCCAAAAAGTGAACTATCAAATTTTTGTTATCTAATTCAAAAGAATAACATGCAAAATTGATTAGAGATTTACCCACCACAACACTAAAACTAATTTGTTTGATGATTCAAGCTAATAATTTGGACATGGTGAAAGTAATTTTTTTATAAAGGTATATCCTTTTATCATTTACCTAAGTACCTTTTAAAAACTAAGAAATTGGCCATTTGCAGCAAAACTCTTTCATGAACAAGTGCATATGTTGATTCAATGTTTCTCATAATTTTTTCCAATGGTTTTCTTTTCCTTAACTCTGACAATCTGAAATTATATATTACATAATATCTATAAATATTTTTTTACTATCAACAAATACTTCACTAACAATCTATTTAATATAAAGTTAATAATTATTATGGGTGTCCAGGCAAATCAAGCTCAAAAGAAACTGGTTTTATGAAGATTGTCTATAGTGATATTAGACTTTCAGGAACCCTTGGGAAAATTGGATGTTACAACATTAAGTAATAATTGGTTTTCCTTGTTATGATTTGAGATCTTGTGAAAAGAGTTTTAATATGACATATCAAATATATTATCTTTAACAAGTTATATATGTTGCATCACTAACCTTACAGTATGTATAGGGAATGGTATAGGAAAGGAATTACTATTGTTAATTAAAGAATTCAAATCTATTAATCCCTCCTCTTTTGGTATAGATCTACATTGCTTTAATATTTCTTCTGATTTATTTTTCATTTTCAATAAGTTCCAGCACTGTTTGATCCTGGAAAAGTAACATTTTCATATAATAGAATTTGAAACAAGATAAATCATAGAGTTTTATTAAATTATTTCGCATACACTGCTAATAGACTTACCAAACAGCGCTTTTGAAATTCTGTATGATATCCATTTTATTTGATTTCGTTTATATTTGTTAATAAATATAACTATTTATTTATTTTATTATTTTTTATATATGATTAAATAATATTAAAAAAATGACATTTAAGTTTCATTCGTCACAATTTATTGCAATAATGTTAATAAAGCAAAATATATTAACTACCTACAATATAAGAATTGATAATGATAAGTGATAACAAAACGTACGTTGCTGACACTTTCAGCAACACATTTAAATTAAATAACATAATTGAAATATACTTCAGTTAAGTCCATGACGTAAATTGGTATCTAAAATAAATTTTGTTAATTCCCTAGTTAAAGTTATTGCTAAATATATTTTACACAAACCTTAACATCAAAACCATTATCGCTAATATGTTGTTATTCGAGATTTATTCTCTTGTCATTTAAAGTTTAATTTCTATATATAAAAAAAAATAAAATACGGCTTCATTTACAACAGAAATGTGGAATATTTTACAAATTTCAACGGTTTTATTTAATGAAAGAACTATATTATATTTTTGAATATTATGAGGACTACAAGTTCTTGTCTATAGAATCGACGAGCCTATGGGCTATGACATCTACCACAAACATATGATATGTGACATAAGTTTGACATACAGCCGATTTGCGTTTTGCGTATCAGATTAGAGTTAGACGATAGAGAATGGTTGCAGGTTTATAAATTGCTATGTATTGCACAATAAGCGGCTGTGTCTGTTCCTAAAGTACAGAAATTTAACAAGATTTTGAATCAATAACTTCATCTCGTACAGAGCGACCGTTTCAATAACCTATTTCGTGGTGTAAAAAGTATTATACTTTTGAATAAGTATTTATTACATTAACGTTTATTTAAATATCCGTAACATATTATACGATGGATATTTTACGCCATTTTCAAAACATTGCTTGGTAAGCGGTGATATAAATGCATTAATATAATATTTACGTTAATTAAAATATACCTCACCTTATGAAGTGCTTTATTACAGGAAATGAAATATAAATATTGGTATTTCTCTTGCAGATATACAAAAATTTATGTTTATGTTAGATTCTCAACATTATTTTATATTTTAGGTGTAAGCCGGACTGGTGCTATCCAAGTATGAGTAAAGAAACGAATGAATTACTGAGACAGTGTGTTGACTTGCCACAAGTTGAATTAAGTGATGACATTGAAGAGATTATCAAAAAGAGTAAAGCTTTCCCCATTCCATTTCCCATAAACACAGTAAGGTAATTAATTATGGATATATTTAAGATACTTTGTGTATTAGGTACACATCTTTTTTGAATATAAATAAAGTTGAGGTACCTTATTTAATCGTAATTTTTGTACATTATACAGAAGGTGAGCTTTAAATCTGATTTATATGTACAGGTTGGAAGAGTTAAAAGGACGCAAATCACTAGATAAGTTAAAAAGGAACATTGTTTCAACATACCCCTTAATACATGAGAGAGTACTGCTACTGATGACTCATTTCCTCATTTATAAAAGGTTAGTAATGATGTTGGAATTTATCTCATAATGTTTTAATGTTTCATCTTAAATGAAAATGATATATATATGTGATATTTTTATTAAAATTGTTTATTTGAATGAAATCATGAGTAATATTAATTTTTAATTTTAGTTTTACACTTTATTTATTAATAAGGATACATATGTGGTTCTTTAAAAAAAAAATTCTTGAAAAAGTATATATATATTTTTAAATTTCTATACTTTATCTTAGAGAGTTTGGGTCCAGTATTGAAAAAACATTCTACAAAGACATGACTGTGCCTGAATTAATTGAAAGAATATTAAAGAATAGAGCAATATCGTTCTTAGGCCCACATGACAGATACCAACTTATTACTGGAGAAACTGGGTAAGTAATCAAAGGATTTAAAAGAAAATAATTACTGTAAATATTAATAGTCTGTGCTAAAAAAACCCGAGAGGAAGGAATGAAGATATTTAAACACATCATTCATTCATTCTTGCATTCACATTCATTTAAGTAAGATTTCAATGGTCAGTTCTACTTTAACCATATCCCAATATGTAGTAATATTTATTTTTAAGTACTTATTTGATTTCTAAATTTAGCTAATAATTCTACCTATGTTAACTACTTGTATGTATGTGTTTATATATAATATAGAAAATAATTCTATGTTTGAAATTTATATAATTTAGTTTTCCATACCAATCAGTATGAAACCAATTTTCTTTAACCCTTTCTGTTTTTCATTTATAAGTCAATCATATGAATATATCCAGTAATTTATGCAAGAAAACTTGATAATTGATAGTTGGTGTACAGACTGTAGATGAACATTTTGTAATATTAATTTTTTTTATCTTACTCTGTGAAATATTTTTTATCTATGGTAGGCATAAACCATACCATCATTTTTTTTTTAATTCTATTTATAAGATAGCACTTTGTTTAATATATGCGGCGGAAATTTGGTCATTATTTATTCCCTAATCATTATATAGAATTAATTTGTTTCAATAGTTCAGAGGGATGGGAGTCTGTAGGTACATTACAACAAAAGCCTCCCCTACTACTGGAGAATTGTTTGAGTTATGATGAGATGAAGCTGTCTGCTATGTTGTATGTGAGCGGGTTCACTTACTGTATCAATGATGGTAAGAGAAACAACTCGGGAGTCGTGGACGAGGACGGAGTGGAAGAGGAGGCGGTTATCATTGGTGAGTGAGAGATGAAACATTAGTATGGGATAAAGCCATAGGTTTTAAAAGCTGGCTTAAGTGATGAATGTAATAAGAATTAAATAATAGATATGGTTTTAGTTTAAAAAAAGATATTTGAAAAGAAATCAGATACTATGACTGAAATATAATAATATTATTTTTATTCCTTGAAACATACTTTTCTTGTTAATTTCTTACATTGCGGCTTATTTAACGCTCTAAATGTGTATTATAGCCAGTAGGTTTGTTAATACAGCATACGTTCGGAACTAATCTATGTATTATATGAAAGGGCTCATTGGACCTCGTTTCCAACGTCGCTGCCGGATGGACAACGAGGACATTCTGATAACGGAAGAGCAGAATTGTATTGAGAACGGTTATGGCGAGGAAGTCACCCCAACCACTTGCCTCAATGTATTGAAGACTACGTACGTTAGAAATAATCAGTCGTCGAAACACATGTGGAGACAGATGTGGTCGGAGTTTTATCAAGTTGGTGATATTTCATTAAATATATGATTTTTTAAATCCATCTTTAAATGTAAAACTTTTTGCAATATATTGTTGTGTTCACACCCTTATAATATAAATTTAAAGGTCCACAGTTACACTTATGAGGAACTTTCATCCTATATAACAATACATGATAAAGATAAAAGGTACATGGAGAGATATGTAAAGAAACCAAACAGTGAAGACATATTTGACAATGAGGTGTATTACAAACGGATATGCATTTTAGCCGAAACCACTCTTATGGAGGCCGAGTATAGAGCGAGTGAATGTGGAAAGAATGCATTCATTAATGTTATTGGATGCGGTAAGTTCGTACATTTGTCATTCATTCGTTCTTTCATTCATTAGATCACTTTCTCATATCTATGGTTTATTCAAAGTGTTCACTTTATTGATGTCATTTAACAATCTAATACTATTCCAATTATGGTGTTAATGTTTTTACTTACGTTCGTTTTGCCGTTCATTCGTTCGTTCGTTCATATATATATATATATTATTTGGCTTTGTGTCATTGCAACTTCTGACAGAACCTATGTTAAAAGCAAACACAGAGGTAAATGATAAAATCTTATGAGGCCCATCACTAGCAAATTTTTTTCTAATATCGTATCTATCGATAAAAAAATATTTTTTTAAGGTTTGGGTGTATGGATGACATCCCCCCATCAACCGGATGTGTATATACTTACATTCTTAGAGAGGATCCGGGCTTTCCTTAAGAAGGACCTATTAAGCCACGTCACAGACGTTAACTTTTCCTATATACAAGCCAGTCCAAGTATAGATGGTAATTTTTTTTTTTATTGCAACCATTATTATTTAATACCTGAAATGATAAAATTCTGAATATTTCAGCTCTCTTCACAAATTCTGAGCAGAATGATTCGCCGGTTGATAAGCGTATATTCTTTGAAAGTAAACGACATCCAAATGGTGGGTAGATTTGAATTAGTATTCAATATGGGAGGCAATTTACACATGGTATTTTTTTTTTTAAATAAAAGGTGGAATAAACATTCAGTTGGAGAACAGAGAGCCTTCCTCCAAGTTGTCAGGCGAACACGCGGGCAAGTTACTAGTGATGACTTACCCCTGGGACGGAAACGCACACCCAGGAAACGAATTCTGGTAAGGATATTTGCATTTTGCATAGATGTTTCTTGCCTGTGGTAGATTTTTATTATTTCAGGTTCGGTTCGCTGAAAACGTCAGGTGACCCAGCGGCCGCGTGTTCAACACAGGTGTCCGAACTACACAACGCTCACATCAACACGACACTCAGAGGAGACACTGTGAGAGTGGCGGCCGAGGGGGGAGTACGGCCGCTCAGGGAATACTGTCTCACTCACACTAAGCAGTAGTAGAGGAAGGTGTGAGCGAGACGGAGAATAATATATCATTAAACATACCATAAATAGACATGTTATTATCGGAATTGAGAGATCATATTGTCCGTTTCACTCGCACTAAACAGAGTAGAGGGAGGTGCGACCGAGATAGAGGATACTTTAAGCTGCATGCTCCATTTATTGCAAGGTTGAAATGGTATTCAAAATTAATATGTTCTCGTTATAATTCACATGTACATTAATATCATGAACAAATGACACAAGCTCTACATGTTAATATACCTTATGAACTACATAGAAAGATATGAAGAAAATTCACAGATGAAATCTGTGTCTACCCACTGTAAACTGAAAACTATAATCCTTCCAAGGTTGAAGAAGCTGGGATCATCAGGTGACCCAGCGGCCGCGTGTTCAACACAAGTGTCTGAACTACACAACGCTTACATTAACCCGGCGGTCGCCGGTCACAACCTGAGGGTGGCCGGTCGCAGGGGAATCAAACCACTCGCGGAATACTGTCTCGCTCTAACATCCGAATAACTCGTGTGTTCGAGCGAGAGGACAGATTTGTGGCTAGTGGAACTAACTCGCTCTTATCCAATTGTCGCTAGCAACATAGAATTAAGTCGACTAGTAAAAGCCAAATAGTATTTTGAGTTTCGATTTTGTCACAAAAGCAAGCATGGAAATAAGAAGGTTATAATTTTTTTATTTCCATAGTATTGACGTGACAAACATGCTTTTTGTCGCTCCAAGACATTATGTATTCTTGTTTTATACTTTTTTTTACCGGTGTTGCCACTAGCGAATGTACGAATTTCTTATTGAATATAAAAAAAATGTAGATTAAATAATAGAAATGCAATTTAGGTGCGTTCATATAATCTATAGCGTGTTATTTTATGTCAATTCTTAATATATAGTCCGGAATTTAGGCTGTAGCCAATAGGAATATGAGAATCGCACATATAGTTAGTTAATTAGTGGTATTTTTTTTTGTATACAATTTTACAGAACATTACCGCTATACCTAATACGTTTAACATAAATTTTGGCTATCCCATGACGAATAAATTAAAGTATTATCTATATTCTAAATATTTTAACAAATACTTTTTTTGTTTTTTACGTTAAAATATAAAAATATATATTTCAACGGCACTAATAATCTGAGATTTCTCGAGATACCCTCTCGTTATGCAAACGATTTATAAGTTGTCAATTTACCTACATGATTTTAATTTTTGTATATCAAGTAATATATAAGTCACTGAAATTTTATATTATTGAACGAATAATATAAAATCAAATGACAACATTATATTTTAAAGCTTTCATAAATAATCTGGTATTTGTAACGGATGAAAATATTGACGGTAGTTGCAAAACGGGCTGTTGCTGTTGTGGAATATAACATCAGATCTATCAATGTGGGTAAGTTATAAGACTGTGATTTGTATTTATAATGACAATTATTAGGTAATATTTTAAATTCTATGAAATGTATGTATGTTGACATTATTTTATGCATTTATTTCTATGAAGGCTATATACATATATATGTAACTTTTTGTTCTATATAAGCATAATAAAATAAGCCTAAACTTGCTATACTTTTAGATAGTATATATAAGTGTAAATCATATATGAAATATTTTGTATAACTATGTATCGTTTATTTATATTATACGACGTAGTGTAGACAAATATAATATTAGACCGAACATTAATGTTTTATTTTATTTTTTTAAACTATTAAAACAGTTTTCTGTCTCTTATTAATAATCGATGTAGGTAGTTCTTGAAAGAATCCAATGAGTGTTTCAGTATAATAAGTATGTTATTGCTGGATTTTATTATTCTCGAAGAAAATAATACTTCACACTGCACCATTAAGCGAATGATGGTGTGCGTTAACATGGTGCACACTAGGGATGGCATAAAAAATATTTTATGTTGATAACGGTCTATTGGGACCACTAAAAGAGCATGGGATGTTCTATTTCTCTTTCCACTTATGAGTTATATGTGAATAAAGACGTTTAGAAAGGTTTATATAAATATTCTCATATTTTCCTGGCGATGTATTTTATGCAAGATCTGAGGGTAGCTTGAAATATTTTGGGGGATATTCATAATGAATTTTTAAAACGCTCTTTTGACTTTGCGTCATGGGCTCTATTAAAAAAGCGTTTTTTATTTGAAGTAGACATTCCAAAAAGATAACCACGAGAAAGTTTGATAAAATTTTTAGTATATTCCAAAACACGGACTAAACCCAAATTATATACACATGATTGATATAAAAAAAAAATGCCTGCAATCCCTCCGCGCGGAAGAATTGAAGCTTCTTTATGTTTTAATGAAAACAGGAAGGGGTAGAAATTGATTTTTGAGGAATTTTTGTTTTCTTTAAAACAAATTTTATTTACAAGTCACAATTTATTGCCACGCCACTGCGCCGATTGGGCGCCACGCATTCCCTCCCGCTTTGTCTCTTTTAACCCCCCCCCCAAGAAGCCTAAAACATTTAACGCAACCTTGTAGGAAGTCGCTTAAGAAGTTTCATTCCTGAAACTGTATTTGCTTAAGAAACCTTTACCCTTCATTACTTGTCATCCATTCCTTTAATCCAAAGCCCATGAAGGTCTGGTGGTCGTGGGCCTTACTCTACTTGGTATCAAGGAACATCTCTATAGAAACGTCTAGTCTATGACAATTGACACAAACATATTTGACATAAGTCATTAAAAGTTACACAAAGTATATCATTGGAGATTGGCAGAATATACTGTGCACGTCTTTCTAGGGAATTTAGGCCTTTAAAGCCATATTTAAAAAAAAACAAAACAACTATATTGATATATGAATGATAAGTTGATGATATGTGCTTGCATATAAAGTGTATAAATTAAACGAGGTTAATAGTATAAACATTACGAACAGTGTGTGATGACGTGATACTTTATCGAATAAAATACACTGTACATAACTTGAACATAGCATTAAGTATTGTTTATTTACAATTCTGCCTAATATAATAAGATGGATATTTTACGCCATTTTGAAAATTTTCCTTGGTAAGTTTTAAATAAAATAATTTGCATTAAAAAATGTGACAACAACAATGTTTATTATTTAACAAAAATAACCCAATCCATAGAGGTAACATTCTTTTATATTGTAGGTGTAGGCCGGACTGGAGTTATCCCAGTATGAGTAAAGAAACGAATGAATTACTAAGACAGTGTGTTGACTTGCCACAAGTTGAATTAAGTGATGACATTGAAGAGATTATCAAAAAGAGTAAAGCTTTCCCCATTCCATTTCCCATAAACACAGTGAGGTAATTAATTATGGATATATTAAATCATTTAAATCTAAATGGTAATCAAGTTTTTATGACAGATAAGATTTGATATCCAAATTGATATTATTACTGTAAGTTTATTTAATGACAAAGAACGGCCCTCTAATTCTGAAAATTGATACTATCTTGTTCCAACCACAGATAAATTAACTAATCGTCTTTTTGTGCGTTTGTTGTGCGGCCGCAACGACATGCTTTTGTTATGTTAATAATAGGCACGACATTAATCATAAAACATTTTAATACTTGTTCTGAAAAAAGGCGTGTGTGCAAGTCACACGCTAGAAGCGGAACTTCCGAAAAGTCCCTGACTATAAAACTTATTGGAAAGTATTGAAAAAATTAATAGCCGCTTCAACTAAACTGTATATTTATAAGAACATAAAAAAGGAATTAGAATTACTGAAAACAATTAAAATTTTATCATTTTCCATTACTCTTCAATGAGTATTTTTGATCAGGGCTAGGCTATGAGAGATATATGATTTGAACTTTCGTAAGCTATGTTGCTTCTAAACAATAATAATATTGACAGTTAGACAGACCCTGATAGAGATTCTTCTTAATGCGGATTTATAGTTCTGCTTAATTTTTAGTAACAATTACATTGTTGTGTTTACGTAAGGCACTCAAAATATACTTATAAGATTTTACAAATATACATACATACTTTCAAATATAGAAGATGCCAATATTCTACGTCTTCCCGACAAGAAGCCGTTGTTGTCTCAAAATAGATTACCCTAAATTTAAAGACGGTTAGGCTCTTTCTTGCTATGCATTTAGCCAAAAAAGACGTTTCAAAAAGATTGTATTTCCCATCAACCAAAAAGTTACAGTCTCGGGACAGTTCATTTCGTGAACCTAATGCCATTGTTTCCCGGACCTATCGTTATACTTATAGATTTCTTTCCTGCCGATATCTGAACAGGATACTTCTAAAGAAAATGATAGGGACTGAGAAATACCCTTGTTTCTTTAATCAATAATTGGATAGAGCTTTAGTAACGTATCATTATTGGGGACAAAGTAATAGATGGTTAACACACTATACCAGTAAAATCGTACTCGGTGCTACTTTGAAGACATCGAAATCCCTATGATAATGTGTTCAATGGTAAAGCAATAGATAGAACTGTAATTAAAATTTAAATAGAATATATAAAACGAAAAATGTAAAGGTGTACGAAGGACCAAGTTTGTAACTCCATCGCGTTCAGTTTCTTTACTCATTGTGCTATCGTGCCCTACCTCGATTAAGTAAACTAGCATTTATGAAAATTGAGCCGTGGCATTATAGAAATGGCTGACAGAAAATATCTATATAATCTCAGAGAAACAAGGGCTGCTCCTTTATGTGGCACCTGGGTTCTCTTTATAGAGTAATATACAATCTTTTTAAAATATATTACTATGTGATAAGTTCTGGTCTCTATTAGCAAAAAACTGTAATTTTCTTTTTTTACAATATTTCCTAGTGGACCATTGTTTAATAATAAAGAAATGTTGCATTGCAAGAAAAAGATAGTAATTGCTTGGTGCTAACTTCCCACCCAAGCTCCCAAAGTTTGTGGTCACTGGTGGTGTCCTAACATTGTCCTGGTGGAACTTGTCACCTGTCCTGTTAGCCAGCCCTAGCCGTTTCTGTAAGACCCCTACCTTCAAACGGTTAAGTGGTTGATAGCAGTGCATTTACTGTTTGGCCATATAGAAGCAGCTCATGAAAGAAAAATAAAAAATGCGACTAAAAACTATTTTAGGACCGATTTTATGTTCCCGTGGGATGTTATGACTGCTAACATCGCGGTCAACCTCGATCATTTATCCAATTTTAGCAACATTTTTGACCACTGGCCTACCTATCGAAAATTCCTGAACGGAATCTACGAAACTACTGCATCGAGACCCCTAATATTATTCACAATTATAGCAGCCTATCTTGCATTTAAGCCTTAAAAGAAAAGTTGTAAAATGTACCGACGTTTCTCTTTGTTCAGTCCCATTTTTAATTATGGATTTCTTTTTCTCCAACCTATTATAAAATTATTCTGTTGTGTTTGTATAAATTCATGGTTTTCGATGTACTTTTTAGAAAAAAATCATTTCCTAGAATTGTTCTTTTTTTTTTTGAAAACTTGTTATACTTCTCTCACCAAATTTTTACAGCAAGGAAAGAATTATTTATACTGTAATTAAAATATGTCATCCTCTTCTAATATATCTTCAGGTTAGTTGAGCTAAAAAAGCGCAAATCACTAGATAAGTTAAAAAGGAACATTGTTTCAACATACCCCTTAATACATGAGAGAGTACTGCTACTGATGACTCATTTCCTCATTTATAAAAGGTTAGTTAAAACGAAATAATTTACCTTACGAAATGAGATCTAAGATTTTCGCGAGTATTCATTTAAATGAAACTAGTATTATTCGGATTTACTACGCGGATTTTATTATTTAAAAATAATAATACTAGTTTCATTTAAATTTACCTTACGATTTTATATAAATCCTTTTACATTAAAAATGTTATTTCTGATCTTTGTAACAGTGATATGCTTATTACACAAATAATTTTGTATTTAAATTTTTCATTAAAATTAAATATGCAGTTAAAAAAAAATTATTATAATTTTATAATTTCCGCAAAACCCAAATGCGTGTGTGACGTCTGATAAGATAAAGTTTTTATCATTAATATATTTCATATAAATAGAAATATCAACTCTTATAGGTTATTCCCCTCGTATGGCAACATTTTGCACAAACACTCCACAATTTAACATTATTACGTCATAATCAAGACGACCAATTTTGGCGAGATTGAAGTCGGGTCATGAAAAAAAAAATTATTTAAGGGATCCAATTTTCATTTAAATTTCTTGCTTTCCATTGTTTTTACAACATCAACATAATTCTTACCAATAATTGTAATGTATACAATATTTTTTTTGAACGACTCATTTATTAATATAAATACAGCTTTCGTTTTTTAGTTCCAAAATATCTGTATTTATTTATTTTGAACATTTTGTCACAGGCAGTTTGGGTCTAATATTGAAAAAGCTCTTTACAAAGATATGACTGTGCCAGATTTCATTGAAAGGATATTAAACAATAGAGCAATATCATTCTTAGGATCGCGCGACAGATACCAACTTATCACCGGAGCAACCGGGTAAGGGATAAATCCTAGCTAGGAAATAGACACATTTATGTAAAAAAAAATCTTTTGAGTGAAACATCAACGAGAAGAATTAAACGTGTAATTCACTTATATAACCGATTCATTTATATATTATATATATATATATATATATATGAATTATTAATAACTATGCCCAAATAACACCAATATTCAGTTATAATTTCATATTCACTTAAACATGTCTATATAATGCTGTTATTTATACATTTTTTTTTCTTTTTCATAAAAAAAATATTTTCAAAAATAGAATATGCTAGATTACTCGAAATATGCACCTGAAAATTTCCATTTGCCATTTGCTTAGTGATTCTTCTGATGTAATTTATTTAGTCCTTGTAGATTTCCCAACTAAATACTTTCATTGTATCACTAAGAGAACACTTACCTGTGTATATTCGAACTTCATAGACAAAGCAGAGTGAATAGAGGTATAGAAGTTTGTCTATTACGGCTACAGTTCCGCTTTTCATTTATATATTTTTTTTATAACATAGTTCAGGGGGATGGGAGTCTGTAGGTACATTACAACAAAAGCCTCCCCTACTACTGGAGAATTGTTTGAGTTATGATGAGATGAAGCTGTCTGCTATGTTGTATGTGAGCGGGTTCACTTACTGTATCAATGATGGTAAGAGAAAGAACTCGGGAGTCGTGGACGAGGACGGAGTGGAAGAGGAGGCGGTTATCATTGGTGAGTGAGAGATGAAACATTAGTATGGGATAAAGCCATAGGTTTTAAAAGCTGGCTTAAGTGATGAATGTAATAAGAATTAAATAATAGATATGGTTTTAGTTTAAAAAAAGATATTTGAAAAGAAATCAAATACTATGACTGAAATATAATAATATTGTTTTTATTCCTTTAAACATACTTTTCTGGTAAATTTCTTACATTGCGGCTTATTTAACGCTCTAAGTGGGTATTATAGCCAGTGGTTTGTTAATACAGCATACATTCGGAACTAATATATGTATTATATAAAAGGGCTCATTGGACCTCGTTTCCAACGTCGCTGTCGGATGGACAACGAGGACATTCTGATAACGGAAGAGCAGAATTGTATTGAGAACGGTTATGGCGAGGAAGTCACCCCAACAGCCAGCAACTCAGCGAAGTATATGTGGCGGAAGATGTGGTCAGAGTTTTATCAAGTAAGTAATTCATTTGTTCACTCTTTCATTCACCCTTTCATTCATTACACCCAATAATTATACACAGAATCCATTTTAGCCTTAACTGACGATCTCGCATTACTGATACGTAACCCCAAACACTGTCAGGTACTATTAGATGAAGTGGATAAATTCTCGCAGCGGTAGACGGAATACAAAATATACCTCATACGATCCGGGACTATCGTTAGGCGGTCAATGTGTTTCTACGGTTACGGAAAATGCTTCATTGAAATTTTTCGGTCGTAAGTTATTAATTTAGGTTATACTCCATCCTTAGAAGGAATAGTAGATAGCTTTTTAAAAGATCTTATCAAGATAGATAACCAACCGATGAGTAACGTCAAAAAAGCTGGGATCTACGATAATTACCTAAAGTTGGATGCAAGCGGGAGAAAGGTATTGAAGTTGTGGCTCTTGCTTGCGCTATTGACTGATTCGTCAGTTTTATTCAGGTATCGCAATAGTTTTGGGATGAATTTAAAAAGGCCATCGGAGCTCTGTAAACACCTAAGAGGTTCCAAGAGACATATCCTGGGGAAATCCCATGATGACGTCGTTACATCGCTCCCAAAAGACAAGAGCTAGAGTCAAGACTTCAATTCCATAAACAGTTTATGATAGGAGCACAAACAAACAGAGTAGGATTAGGATTGAGTAAGAGGGCCCAAGATACGGATATAGAGAAGTCTTTTATTCGGCAAGACGAGAATGCTAAATATAAGACCAATAGAGCCAAGAGCTTAGAAATGCAGAACGAGTGGCTATACATTGCAGATCTTTGCATCTCATTAGCACTAAAATGGCGCACCTTAATTCATCATTCATTGGTCGCCAACATTGCTAAAAAAAATTCCAATGCGTTCCAGATAACTCTCCCACATCAGAGTGATTAGGTAGGATGGGGTAAAGGTACCGAAAAAACTTGCTACATCTACGGGGAGGTAGTTGGAACTGCAAAGCATTTGCTGGTGGGATGTAGGGTACTCTTGGGTAGCGGTCAATACTCGGGTCGTCACGATAGGGTTTTAGGAACGATAAGTAAAGTGGTTAGTCTTTCGGTAGCCAGAGCGAAAAAGAAATAAACACAAACAAGCTATCAATAGGTTTTGTGAGAGGAGGTACGAGGGCTGCAAAATCAAACGTCAAGCCGTACTCACAAAAGCGGCTCAGGATTGGACTATAATCACAGATACGTATAAAAAGCAATATAAAATCCCAGAAGATATTTGTGCGTCGGCGTCCAGGCCAGATATATATTTATATTCGCGAATTTTATAGAGCGTTGTGCTAATAGAGCATACGGTTCCTAGGGGAACTAACATGCCCAAAGACCATGCCATCAAGGTTATGAAGTATTACGAACTCACTAAGAATATGTTCGCTGTAAATTTGTACGCTGTAGAAGTGGGAGCGAAAGGTATAACAGCTAAATCTCTCTAAAATCTACTAAAAGATTTGGGCCTGTCCAGAACTAATATCAATTCATTCTTAGAACGTACTTCGAAGGCAGACCTTGTAGGTTCGTATGTATAGAGAAGTGCTTTTACTTTGAAGGTGGGCGTTTAAGGCTCGTTAGATAGGAGCCCCTTAAACCTACACCTGGGTCGGAAGTCCCAGGCGCTGTTGAAGCTCCTCTCCCTGCAACGATGGACCCGGCACCCGCACGGTGAATCCATGAAATGCTGAGACATTTCATCTCATCTCCTTATACTGTAATTATTGTCATAGTGAACTTGGTTGGGGAAAGTGGAAGGACAATAGAAATTTGAAAAACTAAGAGGAAAAACTATGATATAATTTTTTATATGATATACTATTTAAATTAACATCTCAAAAATCCAAACACCCACATTTGTGTACCCTCAATAATTAATTTTCAGGCTAACCGTTATACATACGGCGAACTATTATCGCGAGTAAAAATACAAAATAAAAGTAAAAAGTACATGGAGAGATATGTAAAGAAACCGAAAAGCGAAGACATATTTGACAATGAGGTGTATTACAAACGGATATGCATTTTAGCCGAAACCACTCTTATGGAGGCCGAGTATAGAGCGAGTGAATGTGGAAAGAACGCATTCATTAATATTATTGGATGCGGTAAGTTCGTACATTTATCATTCATTCGTTCATACATTAATATTCACACATCAACGTTACATTCAAATATGTGTTAGTAAGAAACTTTTATTTTGGCTGTTTTTATTCACAATAATATTTATTTTTGTAAATCGTATGTAAAATAGAAGTTTTATTTATTGAAATTGAAATTTTACTCTACCATTATGGTAGTCCATAGACCATAACTAACTAGACTTGTAAAAGGAACGAAACAATGACTGACGAAAGTCTAATTTTTCTTCTTGACAATTTATGCCAGCATTAGCCAGGGTCTGCCATATATGGTCTGGCATATAGCAAAAGTTAATACAGTTCAATAATATATAAAGTGTAAAATGTTCAAATAATGTGACAAAATCCTGAATGATTTGCTACTTAGTGCTGGCCGCTGCACGGTTTTAGACTATTTTTTAAAATATTACTAAGCTTTATATTATTCGCAAATTCTGCTGACTTTAAGACTAGAAAGATAAGGAAATCTCCAAGGTTCTTGCCACTCGAGTGATCTTGAAAGATTTGGTTAAGAAAGTTCATCTACCTTCACTGCTACAGATCGATAATAGATAATTTATGCTATTTAATTTCTTAAACTGAGAGATTACATTCCTTAGTAGTATATCGCATAAAAAGACTAACGAAGAACAAAAAAAAAAATCTATAAGAGCTAGTTCAACAGAATAAAAATTTTAAAAATCAGTCTTTCGACATCTCTATACTTTTTGATAGCACATGTTGCATAAAACTGCAATATTTTAACTACATACGTATAAAAAAGGTAGCACTCACAAAATAATTGCATGGTTCAGGGCACCTTTACCCTTCCCATGGCAAGAAAAGGAGAATGGAAGGCTACTTAAGACGACATCAGAAAGCTAGTTTCGATTCATACACACTTACGCCTAAAAGAATCTCAATGGGGATTAGGCATTATATAAATATGGAGCGAAAAGAGTTGTTGATTGGTCCTATGGTCTCACTTCTGATCTAAGCCCCACGAAATTTAACAGTTTGTATTTTTAGATGAGTGATATCTGTACCTGAGACGGAATATGTTTGAAGGGTTCAGATTTTCGCGGGTCCAACTGTACTTGTCCAATACTAGCTATTTATTCAATCTATTCGACTTTTTAAAAATACATACCTATTTATCTTTTTTAAATCTCGTATATCTGAATGTTCGCAATATAATTTGAAATAAAGAGACTAGTTTCTTGGCAGTGATAACCGATAGTAGCAAATA
This sequence comes from Danaus plexippus, assembly GCF_018135715.1. Taxonomy (NCBI): domain Eukaryota; kingdom Metazoa; phylum Arthropoda; class Insecta; order Lepidoptera; family Nymphalidae; genus Danaus; species Danaus plexippus. The sequence goes on from NW_026869856.1 coordinate 1,323,155, forward strand.
TCAATCACCGAGTTAAATAACGCACAACCAATTAATTTATAATTTTTTTCCAGGATTTACATAATGTTACAGTCTAAAAAACACCTGACCCATGAACAACGGTTTTATTTGTTGCTAAGCCGTATACTCTGCAAAATATTTTTTTTAAGGTTTGGGTGTGTGGAAGACATCCCCACATCAACCGGATGTGTATATACTTACATTCTTAGAGAGGATCCGGGCTTTCCTTAAGAAGGATCTATTAAACCACGTCACAGACGTTAACTTCGGTTACATAAAAGCCAGTCCAAGTATAAAAGGTAACTCTAAGTGTTATGTTTGGTTTCTTTTAATTTCATTACATTTTTGTAAAGAATGCTCAATAAATGTGTCTATATTACAGCACTCTTCACAAATTCTAAGAAGAATAATTCGTCAGGCGAAAAGTTTATATCCTTTGAGAGTGAACGGCATCCGAGTGGTGTGTATCTTTTAAGCCAATAGTAGAATAGAATTCAATTTATATTGTACTGTTTTTTCTATTAAAGGTGGTATAAAAATACAATTGGAGAACAGAGAGCCTTCCTCCAAGTTGTCAGGCGAACACGCGGGCAAGTTACTAGTGATGACTTACCCCTGGGACGGAAACGCGCATCCAGGAAACGAATTCTGGTAAATTTTTAAAAAATTCCAAAATAGTCACCTAGTAGTGCATTATATAGTTCTCTTACTATGTGCATTTTATCATGAATTAAGGAATCAATAAATATTAAAACTTATATTTCCGAATTCACAGGTTCAAACTCTTCCGTGTCTGTACGTTTTTAATCCTGTATTTTCTATTTGATTTTTATTCCAAGCTTCTTTATAACACAGATAAACAATTTTTAGGCATAGAAATTTTACAGGTTTGTAGCGTTGTTATTAATCTGTAACATCTGTCTACCCGCTATAAATTAAAAAATTTAATCCTTCCAAGGTTGAAGAAGCTGGGATCATCGGGTGACCCAGCGGCCGCGTGTTCAACACAAGTATCTGAACTACACAACGCTTACATTAACCCGGCGGTCGCCGGTCACAACCTGAGGGTGGCCGGTCGCAGGGGAATCAAACCACTCGCGGAATACTGTCTCGCTCTAACATCCGAATAACTCGTGTGTGACAATTTTTATATTACGTGACATAATATAGTTGTATAATTATTTTCATCTGAATTATAGATTTATTGCACAATAAAATACGCCACAAATAAATAAATTTACATAAAATATAATTACGATGTGAAATATTTTACGTAACTATGGGATTATATATGTGTATTATATTAAAGATAGTTGTTTTATTAATCTTTAAACTTTTTTCTTAATAAAAGTTCAACGTTAGGTGTGTGTTTCGCTATTGGATTACTTTTTTTTATAATACCGTGATTTTTTAATTGAGTTCCAAGGACTTTTTCCAGCGAAATTTGCGAGTCATATACTAAGTAGTGTTTAACTTTCGTTGCTCTTTTCAAAAACCGATCCTATTAAAACAACTTGTAGATTTAATGTGTGATGTTAAAAAGCAATATGCCTCTTTTGTTCTTATAGATTGTCTCAATAATTTCAAACCAAATACTTAATCAAGTTTTTAAACTTACGATTTCCGATTTACAAATATTGAATGTCAATGTCAAGATAAACGTCAGATTATGTTTCATGTTTTGTTTTGGCGGTTTCATCCCGCGTTTAAAATGAACAATTTTAAGTTTTGTTAATGTATTTTTTACTTGTTTTTACTTAAATAAGCTGAATATAAAAGACAATGGCAGACTTGCAAATTGTACGTTCTGAAGTGAATAGCGCTTTCAAACTCAACGGGTTTACAATTCGAAAAGAAGCTAGCACTTTTGTTGCTGAGCAAGTGGCTGCGGTATCAAAAGAGGAACGTAAAAAAATACTAGATAAATTAATAGAGCACCTTTTACACCAATGTTTGTCTCAACCAGTATTAGAGAAGCAGCATCTAGAAGTGGCCTACAAAGAATGTTTGTCTTCAGGTCTCGAAGAAAGCGAAACCATATTAAATGTCATTGATGCTTTGAATGTCCCCAAGCTTCGTTATGATTGTGATAGAAAGAAGTTTACTAAAGAAACGAATGTCAAGAATAATTTATACCCGGGACCAAAGTGGCAGGCACAGCTTTTTATCGAACGCTATACCATCATTCAGCAGAGAACATCACGTAATAAACTATTTGCGAGAGAGGCTTTGCCGTCCATGGAAAATGAAAATCGTTTTCAGTTACGAACTATTGAGGTTTTACAGAGTTCTTCAAGTCGAGTGGATGAGGTCATTGTTTTGGGTCTTATAACACAATTGACGGAGGGTAAATATTATTTAGAGGACCCAACCGGCAGCGTTCCTTTAGATATGAGTCAAACTCGCTATCATTCCGGTTTGTTTACTGAGAGTAGTTTTGTCTTAGCTGAGGGTTATTACGATGATAAAGTTTTACATGTAATGGGTCTTGTGCTACCACCTTCTGAGACACGAGAAACGTCATTACCATATTTTGGTAATTTGAATACATTTGGAGGTATATCAAAAACTTTATTGAAGCATTCAAAAAATTTGTTAAAAATTGAACAGGAGAATGAAGATGGTATGATAATATTTCTATCAGAGGTTTGGTTTGACAATATAAAAGTGATATCGAAGTTAAAAACTTTATTTTCTGGCTATAATGATTTTCCTCCTATAGCCATAGTGTTTATGGGTGAATTTTTATCTTGTCCATATGGATACGAGCATAGCACACAGTTAAAAGCTGCTCTTGGTAACTTGTGTGATATGATTCTTCCTTTCAAAAAGCTTAGGGAATCATGCAAATTTATATTTGTGCCAGGCAGAGGTGACCCAGCGGCTCCGAACATACTGCCCCGTCCAGCTATACCGAGTTTCATCACACAAGACATTAAAAGCAAATTGGGTGATTCGGTTATATTCACAACGAATCCATGTAGAATTCAATACTGTACACAGGAAATTGTTGTTATAAGACAGGATTTGGTGACAAAGATGTGTAGGAATTCGGTTCACTTTCCTGATGCTGGTGACATACCAGATCATTTGACGAAGACATTGTTAAGCCAATGTACATTATCACCGTTATCATTAGCCGTCCAACCTATATATTGGAAGCATGCGGACTCTTTGAGTTTATATCCAACCCCGGATTTAGTGGTTGTGGCTGATAGCTTCCAACCTTATACCAGATCATACCAGAATTGCCAAATAATTAACCCTGGATCATTCCCACATACGGAATACTCATTTAAGGTTTATGTACCGGCCTCGAGACTTGTTGAAGATTCACAAATACCTAATGAAGATACTTGATAAATAAGTTTAATTCTATGCATGTTTATGTTTTTGAGGATATGTTGTATAAATATATATATTATTTATTTCTGAGTTTTTCATTACGAGCCAAATTATGTCCCCGGGTAGAATAACCTAATCTTATTTATTAGTTGCAATTACATTGTAAGGATCATACAAAAAATCGGAAACTACAATAATTTGGTTTGTCTATATTTTAAAATTGGCAATTTTTTATTTGCTTTTTAATTTGTGGATTGCCATATTTAAGTGTTAATAAGTTAAATAACGGAGATAAAATTAAAATATCAATAAAACAAAAAAATATATATTTTTTTTATTAACATTTATTTACATTATCTAAAATGGTAAGGTCTTATATTAAAAAGGTATCCATAGCCAAATTAGTCAATTATTAATTGTCAATGTCACTTGATGAAAGTTGCAACTCAAAAATATAAAAAACAAAAATCTGTATGAAGTATTCCTTCATTCTCAACTATATTTAAATTTGTTCGGAATATAAAAACTTTTTAGATATCAGCAATTTTAATTCTTGGGGTAACTCAATTTAAGCTACACTTTCAAAAATTTCATCATTGTGTAACAATCGCAAAATCGCCTTATAATTTTATAAAATTATTATTATTATGAAATGTGTAACTTATACTTAATATAAAATGTATAAACTTTGGACGGATATTAAATAACTTAAATGAAAATAGTGTAAAAGGTTTGTAAAAGTCAGGAAAAGGATCACAAGGGTGAATGATATAACTATAGCAAATAAATATGGACAATAAATAAAAAAAATTAACTTAATAATAATATTTGTGCACTGTACAATTTGTAATATAACAAAGTTGTCACCTATTATATAATACTTTAAGTTAACATGAGTTTAATTCATTACAGGTGCTAAAATAATAATATAAAACTTTTTTATTTGTAATCTTGATTCATGAAATAAAAAATGTTTTAAAAATGGCAACATTATACAGGAATGTCTTTAAGTTCCAACCATGCCAGTATATCCAGCGATTGGCGCCAACGCCACAAGAGTGATCATAGCGACTGTGAAAAGTAAAATTATCGGTGTGTAAATTCCCAGCAGGTTTTTTCTGAACGACGAGAACTGGAAAAGAAACAAATTATAGTAATTAATTCTGTGTTATAAAACAGTTGTGGAGTACGCGTATGGAAAGTTATAATAAAAAGATGACTTATTTAGATTAATAGAAAAGAATTACAAATGAATATTAAGAATCCCTCAATCCTTGACGAGAATTATTTCGATAGAAAAAAATAAAAAACTGATTTTGCTTTTGCGACAGTATCTTCCATAACTAATTTATAATTATCTAGAATTAGAATTAAGGGAAGTACTTTTATCCGACGCGTGTTTATATTTCTTTATTTTATATTAGATTCTAATAAAAAAGGTGTTTTTTTTTATAAAAAAAATAAAAAAGGTTTTTTTTTTATTTGAAGTAGCTTCAATAAATCTGATTAAATTTTTAATAAAATAACAATACTTTTAACTCATGCAAGTAAAAAAAAATATAGAAAAACATGCAGAGAAAGTTTTAAATAAAAAAAATTAGATTACACTGTCAAAATGCTCAAACGACATTACTGCATCGTGCATACAACCTTAAACCACAATAATTAAAAAAAGTAAGATTAGTTTAACGTAATGACAACGAAATAAGATTATGGTTAATTATAGATGAAATAGGTGAATATGAAGAAGCAGTATGTAAATGAAAAAGATTGAAAAAACCATAGACAAGAATATATTATTAATCTATAGTATAGCGTCTATCTCACCGGTGCGTCAGCGCTCCTGTCAACACTAGTGACCTGTCTCTGACCCATCATGTCTTTCATGGGGAAGGAATTCACACGTCCGTTGCTTATTCGACCCTCGGACACACAAACCGTCAGCTACAATCACGTCAAAATTACTTGTTATTTATGAAAAATCACTTTATACTTACTAATTTATTAATATATCAAACATTTTTTCCTTTTTGCATTGCTCTAAGAACTGGTTCCAGCATTTTAAAGTTTTATTTTTAAATTTAGAACGTTAAATCCGAATGTCTTATGGTTTGAATAATAAAATATTTATTAAATATTTTGTACGATTGTCGTTTTTTTTGGTTTTATTAATTTATTTATATGAATTAATGTTAACAAACGATTTAATTTTAATATATACTTTTAATCAAATTCGTTTCCCTAACGATTATAACTTATATGGCTGAAAATGTAAAACCTAAAAATTTTTTTTTTGGGGTCATCAAAATTAAAAAGTTATAGAATTTATGTGCATAATTAATTCTATCTAATTAATATGAATTTTAAAACTTATGTCCGTATAATGTAACTCACCGATAGTACGATGTGTGTTATAACGTGGAATATCACGTATGCCGCCATTATGAAGACGGCCCAAGATGGCAGATCAGTCTTCACGAGATACACAGAGAGGAAGATGCTTGCGACTGAAACAATAAACAGGTATCCGGAATTAACACAGAACTTACAGTACAAATAATTCAACAAAATTCACTTCAATGTTACGATTTTTATATATTGTGTTTAAAATAATAAAAGATATAATTTATGTAGCGTATGTAAACTTAATAGATTTGATTTTTAGATCGTTGCTTTGTTCGAGTTATAGAAATCGTGTCTGGGTGGAAGAGGACGATATTGACGATCAATCTATCCTCAATAGTCAATACCACCCTCTCTTTAAGTCTTTAAAGACGTCATAAGCCGTCACGGCCTTATTATAGACACCCTTGAGGGGGTTCCCCGGACTCTTTAGGAGTTAACTTTATGCGTCAATCTCATTCAAACATCTTTCCTATCCGGTGATTCTATCCACGCGATTAATGCTAACAGACACTTCAAGGTATTTCTTTCACTGAATATACACGAACTAGTCCAAATACATGAAAGTTAAATTAGAAAACATGCTATTTGAAGTTCTTAAATATATTTATATAAAATTTTAAAATAAATTTATTTACGTTCCAACAGTTATGACGTGTAAGTATGAAATATATTCGTGTGTGTTTAAAAAATGTATATGTCAACAATCAACGCCATCTATCGTCCGTGTAGCGTAACTTCGTAGAAAGTATGACTGTTGCTGTTGTCTCGCATAATTACATCGAATTTCAGAATTAATCATAGCCTATAATCATATTATTTTTATCTTATCTATAACAGTGAAAAAGTTTCATAAGGATCCGCTCGGAAACTTTCGGAACGAACGTCCAGCAATACACTTCTTCCAGTGTATAATATTATTAAAAATGTATCCAGGAAGCATTATAGATTGTTGACAGATAATATTTTAGTTATTCTTTTTTTAAATTTCAAGCATTGAAACGCATTAATATGCCAAAGCACAGATAAAAAATGTATTCAGTTTCTGTATAAATAATCAATCAGAATGTTACTTAATAGATTGAATGAAATCTTAATAAGACGTATATTATTTTAATTAGCAAATAATCTGATAACTCAAGTATAGTACAAGATTTTGACTTACTCCCGAGTATGTGTGCCGCGTTACCAATGAACCAATGGATCCAGTTGAAGAGAGCTCGCCGTTTGGTTCCCGGGTGAGGACGGAAATACGCACCTTATGATACAAAATAGGACGAATTTAATAAAAAAAAAATAACAAAAAAAAAAAAAATTTCGGTTTTTTGAATTATATCAATATAAATAAAATATGTATATATAAATATTAAGTTCCATTGAAATCTTTTTATGCTAAATAACTCACGAACATCTTGACACGTACACGATAAATATGCATCTATAAATACCATCTAAACACATATATATATATATATGCTATCATTACCGATAGGTTGTATGAAGCACAGTACTACAGTGATGATCCCTGTGATGGCGTGTATGCTGTCCATTCTAATGCCGCCGGCCTCTAGCACTATCAGGATACAGGCGATTATGGTCAACACCCACGTTAACATCATCAGTATTCTGTGAGACTGGCAGATAAAAAATACATATATATAGAAACTCGTTTCTAATGACATTGGCAGAATACAGTGTGCGCGTTGGTGACAGATGAAAGAAAAAAGTTTTAAATTAAGTAAGTATAAATTACTTTATGAAAATTGTATATATCCATTATTTTTTAATCTATATGGACTTGTACGATAAACTGCTTGGAAATATTCGAAGAAAAAAAAAACATTAATTTACCAAGAAACAATTGACTTTAGGACTTTCATTCCTATTTTATAACAAATGAAGAACGTAGAACTTTATAAATCTTACATTGAAATCTTTCACTTTAATCAGGTTCTAGTTTAATACAAATATATAAAAAATACGTAGTATATTATATCAGACAATAGAGAAATACATTAGTGTGAACCCGTCTTTATTTTTATTATTTATTGGCAATATTACGTTAATCATTATAAGATAACGAGTAAAGAATACTTACGCCGAACCATACATCTTTTCCGCCAAGAGTTTTTCCTACCCACGTCTTTTTGAAATATCTATAATCAAAAATATACTCTATAGTGATACGCTTAAGATAGCATTTACAAATGATGGATCTATATATAGTCTTATTAGTTTTACATTTTATTCATCACGATTATGAGTTGAATATTAATACAAGTCTCTTTATTTTATTAAAATCTTTTAGGTTGGTCCAAATTGGACAAATATGAGCACCAAGTGTATGCCAAATATGCCATTCATAAAATCAAACTGGTCAAAAATGGTCACACTCACCTGGCCAATAAGATTCCCAGCGAAGTCGCTCCCATCCATGCAGTGATCATGAAAGAACCGTGTAGTTTAATGAGCAGTCTAGAGGCAGGCGCCGCCGCACCGACTGTTGCGAGCGAGTACGGCGCGCCGGACGCCTCATAGGCCAGGTTGTGAAAACCGACGCGGTCTGCATCTGTGGGTGGAGTTAGTCTGTGGTTAACTTAGATATTATCACCATAACCAGCGATTTAGTACGAGATAGATTTTGTTGTAACTGTAATAGACAAAGATTTCGATCATCGTAAGATCTGTTTCTCTCCTCTAGTTTGTGTTTTTTTTTTCAATATGTACCTTGCAGATTCAATGATTCGTTGGGACGAAAGCGCAAAAAGAAGACATATTATAATAAATCCAAAAAAAAATTGCGAATTTATGACTGTACGATATACATTACGTACCCTTCATGTCGCTACCGGACAAAACCATCAGATAGTACTGTTCGTTGATCAAATCAAACGTTTGTCCGTTCACGGTCGACACAGCATCTCTCCTGAACTTGCAATACAACTTCCCGTCTATGACCGAAGATTCTAGCAACTGCACTATATCCTGCGGAGACTCCGACCTCCGCACATACGGCTCCACCTTCGGGTAGGTCCACGACGTGAACAAACTGACCCTGCCATTGTCATTCCTAACACACTCCATGGCACTATCGTCGCCCATCTTGTTGTTGGTACTCAATCCCGCGGACACGTATTTAGGGTTGTCAATACCCTGGATTTCGAAAGTGTAAGTGTCGCCGGCCACGAAAACAGCGACGACGGCTTTGCAGTTCCCTGATTGAATACAATTTACGGGAACGCCGAAACACAGTTTGGTGTCAGCACAACCCTGGTATATTGTGTCGAGGGGCGCTTGAGTGGTTTTAACCTGGAATTATTAATATTATAATAGATTTAAGAGTAAGAAGCAGTTACATTTTGTGAGAGAAGGTTTAATACAAAACAATTTGTATGTACGGAAGTGACTGTTACGAGTGGCGCCATCTGTGACCTACTAATTATAATATACTACATTCCTTATAATTATCTTCATGACTGATTATAATTAATCATAATACTGAACCATTGTGATTTTGCAATGGCAACATTTAAGTATCAATCTGTATTTGAAAACTATAAAATGGTTCCGCCGTTTTGCAGGGCATTACTGGAAGTAACGCTGAACATTGAAAGCAAATCTGAATCTGTACCTCGGACGTATGCTTTCAGTAAAAATATATAGACACATATGAATTTAAATAAACATCTCAAGTCAACGGTATAATGTAACTTATGTAATTAATAATAACAGTCATAAACAAATATGTTATTCTTTTCAGAACTAATTTTATTCAGTCCCATATACACAACAATTACTAAGATTGTATTGACAATTCTCAAACTTTGGCGAGAAGAGATTTGAAGAAAACTTAGTACGTTTTTACGTTACGTCAATACATACTTATGTTACGTAATTTTTTATAATTATCAATTTAAAACTATATTTTACTAAGGTAAATCTTACGAAAATATACCACAGATAACTAAACTTCTTTATCGATATAATTTTTTATTTTTCAACATTACACTAAGTCTTTCTATGACTGATCATTTATTATCACTGTATATTAGTCAGCATAAATCTCGATATATTAAAAAAAAATTAAAATCATATAAAACTGGCCGTTCATCAAAGGTTACAAATAGTGACATTACCGTATTCTGTGTCATAACTGGCGCTGGTGGTGTTGTCCCTTGACTGGGGGCTGGTGGCGAGGATGTCGTTATAACTGTATCAGGAGTTACGACTTCCACTAACGAAGATTCAACGTTCGTCCAAAAAGTGGCGTAACTTTGTGCCACAGTAGCTCTGCATAACAATAATTTTAATTGAACATTACTTATCTATGTTGACTTCCTCAGAAAATTGTTATTAATGTGACGAAAATATAAACATACATATATATTCTATTTTAAACAATGGTAATATTATGTCACAGTATGCTTAGTCTAAGAATACACGATAAATACGGAGCGTTAACAGTTCATACATAAATCTTCCCACATTATAGTATTAACGTAGGTTATTGAATGACAAACGGGAAACGCTTCGTGTGTAGTGTGACGATGAAGACTTGGATTAAGCGCACAGGACTTAGTCTAGCTAACGGTATGATACTCATAGACATACATAACGAGATCTAAGACTTACGCTAGTTTTATTCATTTAAATGAAACTAATATTATTCGGATATACTACGCTTGCTTTATTTTTTGTTAAAACTACATGACATCTCGTCTGCCCGCGATCACGGTTGCTGAAAAGTAACCGAAATGTCGGGAGTTTAAAGTTTAAAGTTTTTTTACAAAAAAAAGCACGCGTAGTATATCCGAAAATATTAGTTTCATTTAAATATACCGACTCGACATCGTTTTACATTTCAAGACTTTTTAGTTTTCATATTAAGTAAATAATGTACCTACCGTCCTGACATTTATGGTGTGATATTTAAAAATATGCTCGTTTTATTAGTAAATATAGTTTTAAAGAAACAACACGTCCATGAATCGATTTCTAATGTGAAGTTTAATTATTAAATGGAATCCATACTTCATGTTCATTTTAATAATTTTTCATATATATATATAAAATTACGTAGAAAACCTCTAGTCTTAGTGTCCCATGAAAACTCCGAGTAGGTATATCCACTGTTACGTCATCACGCGGAAATCATACGGAATATCGGAATAAATTAAACTATAATATCTTATATTATGTCATGATTCTGTCAGAGTTTTATTAAAGGAAAATTCCTTTAACGTACATTCACTAGTTTTCACCGTAAAGGGACACGAACATACATAAATACTAACAAATTTTCGCATATAATTAAGACTTGTATATGTCATTTATATTAAACTAATATTTTTTGATTACTACGCGAAACGCTTAGATATCAGTATGTGAACCAGTACGAAATGGAAATCGCTAACAAAATACACCGGTTCGTGTAACTCAAGACGTAGGTAGGTAGGTAGACCTCAAGTAGTAAACCGAAAAGATTAGTAACATTTAAATGAATAGTCGCGGTAGTCTTAATCTCACTGTATCTTCTACCTGAACTCGATGCCGCCAAGGAAGTCAGCGGGCGCGTTCCATACGAAGCTGAGAGGCGGTTTGTCTTCGGGGGACGTGTGAGTGACTGTGTCGTTGTCACCGCGACATGAGCTTATTTTCGCCATGTCGCTTGGCACCCGAACGAACTTGCCAACTATTTTGTCTCGATCCTGTAACGTTTTGAGAGCAATCATATAATGAGTGTAGTCTTTGGATCAATCCGTATTAATTATATAAATCTAAAAGTATTTAAACATCCGCTTGTTCGTTGGCTACTTGTAAACCGTTGAAATTATTTAAATTAAAGTTTCCCGTGAAGATAGTTGGCGAAGGACTTATGATTTTTGAAACAAAAATAATATATTTTTCTTATTAAAATATAAAAAGGTTTATATTACAATGTTTTTAACTTCTTTCTCTACATAGAAATATTATATGGCAGCATTATTATGAGCTCTTACGTTTTAGTATACAACAATTTATTTATATGTATGAATACCTGTATGGTCCTAGCCTGGAGAATGAAACCTCCAATGGGTGTGGGTGCACCAAATGGACTTCCAATAGTAACATTGAGGGTGTCACCCTGACGCACTTGGGGTGACGTAAAAATGGAGTACGGAGGCGCCGAGGTTTGAGCAGGAATGTCGCTGTGACGTGGAAATTGATCTAGACATGCCTGGAATCAATATATTATATTTAGTGATGGATTTAACTTGTCGGTGTTAAAAATTATTAAATTACTTAAATTTTTATATTTTAATTACTTTAAAATGAGATATGGCTATTATAAAGTTGCAGGCGTTAAAAATATAATGATATGAGATCTCTATATCTTTGTCTTTGAAACTATTATATAATTTAGTATTTAAGATTATGTTTTAATAGAGGATTTTTTGTGTTTTTAAGACATGCCATCAATTAATGATTATGTCAAAGTTACTAACAAAACAGTAAATGAATTGTGATTAATTTGCAACAACAGTAAGGCTAAAGAAGCAGTACCTACTTATTAAGAATTTAAGGCTAATACAAACTGTCACGCTTTACAAAAATTAAAATAATACGTTTTAAGTTTGTCTATGCTCTTAGAAATAAATCTTAATTATCTATGGGTTCAGGATTAAACTTGATAAATCTTTCTTCAAATACTTTTCTGAATATCCAAATTTAATTAAAACATAATATTTTTTTGATATTTCTTTTCATAAATACTAAGTTCATATTCTTTCTTAATTTTTCTTACCAATGGCGGCGCCCCGGAACCGTATTCTTGTGAGAATTTGACAAGCGATAGTAGTGACAGCAACAATAGCATTCTTTTACGCGGCATTATGGTTGCTGAAAATTAAAAAAATAATAATTAAACATTTATATCTATTTGTTGTATGCAAATAATTAATTTATTATTTTTAATAATATAGATAAAAAATGGTATATTGTTTTGGTTTGATAAATATGGAAAAAATAAGATTTTCGGATATACTACGCGTGTTTTATCATTTATCAAGATGAAAATGTCTAATGTCAGACATATTGATCTCGTCTGCCCGTGATCACGGCTGCTGCAAAGCGCAAAGTAACCGAAACGTCGGGAGTATGGAGTTCAAAATAATAAAAAAGTATAGTGTAGTATTCGAAAATATATATATTTTTTTAATGAATACACATAAAAATCTTAGACATCGTTAAATAAATATGGAATTTTAAGTTAAAGTCCAAATATATTCGATACGACTAAAAATTAAAGAAATTTATGCATGATAAATTACAAACAATAATTCCGTATTTAATTTTAAGTCACCGTACGTATGTACGTAATTAACGTCACGGGTTTTTTCGTCAGTCATACCGAATGGTCTCCGGCTGTATCAGCCAAGGATAAACGTACACCCTTTCACTTACCGTGACCCTCACTTCCTATTCACGACGCAAGACAATGACGAAATGAATTCCTTTATCACTTTATTCATTTAAAGCGACTTTTAAAGGCTAACTTTGTATGTACTTGTAAGTTGTGTGTTTATGCTTTTATTTTGGTACAAAGAAAAATGTTTCTCTTAGAAATGGTTTGGTTTTATGTCATAAAAATTTATGAACCACTTTTTGGCTGAGACTCTTGAATATTTCTGATACTTAAGGTTTTTTTTTTTAGTTTGAATGATCAAAATACTCAGACGAGTAATATGCAGGGGCGTAGCTAACATGGCATGGTCGATATGGGGCCAGTATAGGGGGCAATAAATGTTGTTTAAAATATCATTTATTATTATTAATTTTCACGGGAATAAACTTGAAATATAGAAAATGTAGAAATAGATAGTAGATAATCTAAATTAGCTTCACTTGTAGCTTTTTTGTGATCAACAGCGATGTTGTAAATAGGTTAATGTAAGTACGTAACAAAGAGGCACAACCAAATTTCAATAAAATACCTTTCAAGGGTTCACACAACCCTGCTGTTAAGTGATAGCATACAGTTCAGATTGTATTGTATACTATACGATACTTTGTTAAGAGAAGCGTTTATGAGTTATCATCTATCAAAAATAAACATTACAACATTAGCAAGTATAAAAATTAAGGTACTGAAACCTTAGTAGGCATTTATATCCTCAACTTAAAACTGACAGTATGTTTTGTTTTCCAATACTTTATATGTGATAGTAAATCAATAATAATAAATTGAAGTAATATTTCGATGTCAATAACTTTGCGATTGTAAAAATAAAAAATCCATCGTAAATACAAGGAGTTCCCAAAAAATATTTTACAAAAACCGAACCATTACTGAGATCTACGACTTTCGCGAGTATACATATAAATAAAAAATATTATTTGCGGATTACTACGCGTTACTTTACTGTTGGCTTTTGCCCGCGTTAGTTTCATGATGAGAAAAATCTAGCTGACCAAGCGAAGCGTTTCGATTGAGAGGAAGTAAATAAACAGATTTTGGATTTTATTATCAAATTTTTTGATTTTTTCGGTCGAACGAATTCAAAAGTATCCTATGTCCGTCTCCCGATTCCAACCTACCTCCCCACAAATCTCCAGCCAAATCCGTAGAGCCTTTCTTGAGTTAAAAAGAGTTTAACTGACACGACTTTCTTATATATCTAAATTAGATTTTAAAGTAAACTATCCCGACTTTTCAGTTACTTTGTAGCAACCGTGATCACGGACGGACGCGATGAGAACGAACTATTAATTATTAAGTAGTAGGTGTTGTTATGATTTCTGAAGTGTAATGATTTAAAATGTATTTTAATAGATTATAACTACTGAACATTCAGCCAATATTCTTTAGGATTACTTTGTTTCTTTCAACATTTTCGTGTTTTATTATTTTTTATGTAGGTCTTTTTACGTTTCCATTTATTGTGAGGATTTTATGTGAGCACTTAAAGATTACTTACGTTATGTTTGAATTCATTACTTCAATGGACTTAAAGAATTCTGCTCGCGATATTTAAACGCATATATTTGGGAGATTTATTTTAAATTTTTGTGTACGAATTGTAATAATTTCGTAATGTTAGTCAGATTTAGATTTTTCAAAAAAAAATTTATACTTTGCAAAATTTCAAATTAAGTAAAAGTATATGTAAGTCAATGTAGGTTACTGTAAGTGTAACATACTTTGGAAATATTTACCAAATCAAACGACTTCCCTATCGTATGTTCAGTTGATCTCGGACTGGCAACACTGATGGATTAGCTTTCGACATTAAAAACACATTTTTATATTTTATAACGTATTTTTGATATTTAAAAGGAATATTTGCTGGATGGAAAGAACATTAAGTAATTTATGACGAGATATCATAACAAATATACAAAAAACTATTGTTTTTAAAGACTGAACTCTTATAATGTGGTAGGTTAAGATAAATATGAATATTTCAGTTATAAACTTATATTAAAACTATTTTATACTTTCATAAAAAAAAATACAAATAAAACAAATTTAATTATTGTAATTAATTAGTGACAAATAAAAAAATATTGTGCGTGGTGTCCCTCCGCGCGGAAGAACTGGAGCTCCTATGATGGAATGGCATCAGGAAGGGGTAGAAATTGATTTATAAGGATTTTGTAGTGTTCCTTCAAGACAAACTTTATTAACATTATTTACAACTAAGCCACAATTGATAGCCCGCATGCGTTTCTCTCGCTCTGTCTCTTTTTACCCCCCCCCCCCCCCCCCGGATTGTAAAAGTTTTACGCAGCCTTGTTAGAAGTCCCATAAGAAGTTTCACTTCAATATTAAATAGATATACAGATGTCTTATATATTATAAATAAATAAAAAACTAAATATATATATATATAACTGCTTCTTTTATTTTACAAAATAAACGTCAGTACAGATCTACGTAATGTTATCGTTTATTTTAAATCCATTTATACAACAAAATTTACGAGAAAAAGATATTTTTCATGTTATCTTAATCCATTTTTATCTTCAAACAAATAACCGACTTGTATTATTATCGTACAATCGCCTCCAAATTCTAAGTTTATCACCATGTATCAATAGTGTATACAGTTCTAAGAATTTAGCGGGTGCCAGTGAAGGATAATCTCAAGGTTCTTTCAAGCACCGCGAATCTGGCTGTGACCTTTGGCGGTGTTCAGTTAAAGCTGAATTAACTAAAAAAGAATAATATCAGCAATAGAGGATTTATGAGTACTCAATAATTTTATATTAAAATTATTACTATTTCTAGTTAACAATCGATTCGTTACTGACATTACTGACATTATTGACATTGACATTCATTACTGACATTAACGTCATAGAAATATTAAAATCTTTTATCAGAATATTATAAATTATATTATTATCTATGAAATTTAAGGAAGTATGAACTAATGACAGGCGAAAAACATTACAATTAAATGACTAGACAATGTTGACCAATCAATATCAATATATACTTGGAAAAATGTCACAAATAATGAGATCATTCGTGACTCACACAATTTTTCTATTTGATAAAGATTTATGGAATTGCAAACGTTTCTTATGATTGCCAGGCTAAAAAAATAAATAAATTCTGCTGTAAACTGATATTTTTGTCAAAAAATATCATATCATTATGGAAGATCAAGAAAAAAATAATAATGAAGGGTTAAAAAAATATGAATAAAAATCTATGTTAGATGTACGTTTCTGTATCTTGTAAAACATAAAACAAGTTACAGTATCGCCACCTATCAAGATAAAGAACAGATAAAAAAAATTATAACTTCCTTGTTGTATATAGTCATAAATTATAATTTAGTTTTAAACATTAAAAATATATGAAAACTATTAAATATATTAAATATTTTTTAATTAAATTTTCTTTTATTTGTCATCAAAAACATACATTTATCCTCATCGTGTCGCAGGAAGTTATCTCAATACTTAACATTAATTTATAGGACAGTTAGACATTGTTACTTGTTAAGTCAAGGTTCTGTTTAACAGGTAGTTACCTCGTGTAGTTTTATAGGATTTCAATATCTTAGATCAGGGGTTCCCAAATGTATTTTGTCTATTGCCAACTTTGAGAATATTTATTTTTTTAGCGTACCCATTTTTTTAAATTAAATACCACTATAATTTATCCTAAGTCAATAAAATTACAAATCAGCCCCTTTTTTTTTGGGTCTCTTACCGCCTCCCTTACCCTCCTTTGCACTTTGGGAACGGCTGGCTTAGATTAAACTTGGTTTATCAGTCAACATCAAATCAAACGGTTCTAATAAAAATCATTATTTTTGTTACAATAGTAGTAGTTGAGTTAGTCATAATAATTAATTTAGTATTTTTTTTCCCCTTTTCTTTTCAACTTTTCGTAAGATTTGGAATGAAGAAATTTTTTTTTTCTTAATTTTGTAGCAAATGTAAGGGCAAGTCTCGACTTATGTTATTACTTATAATTCGCTTATTTTTATTTATCACACATAAGTATGTATGGTTAAAAAATTTCGTAATTGTGAATCATGATAATGAGAACGTTTGCAGGCTATTTCCTTTGTTAATATAATTATCTATTATTATTTATATAGGATATACCAAGCGGTTAGATTAAGAGTTTAATTAAGCTATAAGGTCCTTGTCGTTTAATACCGGAAACCGGAATTGTATACGTATTTTACGGACACCATAGTTTCCGGCATTTTTGAGTCGTTTTGTTAGTAATAACTGAATGGAACATTAATTGTTATTATTGCATAATAATCTCGATGATTCAAATAAAGAGATGGTTTTTAAATAACTAAATTAGGTTCATATCAAAAAGTAAAAAAAAAATTGTTGTAAAAAATATATTAATACCAACGGTATGCGCGTTTGTGAGGTAAACGCTATTAATACGAGTTATTAGTTTTTTTGTAAAACGATCGAAGATTCATAATAGTTTTCTTATTTGACGTAATTTAAAAACGTAAGTATTTCTTAGACTACATCACAGATCGAGGTCAAGCAAGCCTGTTCTGGTTGACCTTAACTTACTGTCACATTTTTTGCATAAAAATACAAGCTCTTAAATAAAATTAATCTGTAAAACCTTTTTACTAAGTATTAATTAATATGACATAACGTCTGCCTTACTTTAATATGGTTTGGTTTTATGTTCGTTAAGGCTGTAAATATGTGCTAATAGTAGCTATTAACACATTTTTATAACCTTTAACTACACAGATATCAGTGGCTTCATTCATTCATTCTATTTTTATCCGTACAAAAAAAATTGAAATTTTATTGATAATATATTTAGAAGTGTAATTTTAATTTTGTCATTTCGCTTCAAACGAAAATACTTACTTAGTTTCTTTTGTTATTTTTGCACCTAAATGATGCGGTATAAATGGTATGCAAAAATGTTTTACGAAATTTAGGGAGTTAAAATCTTTGTTTCACATCAAAATAATGGGGCTTAATTTTATGTTATGTTCAAATATGACATGGCTAAAAATATGTTTGTTTGAATTCTTTAAGAATTAACATCGAATAACCTAACTAAATAACAAAACTTACCTGTCATTACATTTCATTTAATTTTTATTAGTCATTTAAAACCAAGAATCAGAATTTATCAGAAATTGATTAAAGTCGGACCTAGTAACCTTCTTGGAAACTCCTTACGTTTTATAATCTGTGTCAAAGTTTTAACATGTAATTTGTTATCTGGGTCGGTCATCGACTTCAAAGAAATGTTCCTTAGCTTAACAAACAGGTAAATTAGGTCATTTGTATGTGGGGTAGTATAAATATTATATTACAACCGTTGTTATAAAAGACCATTGACTTATACCGAGTCTTTTGTTTTTATAGAAACAGTATTAAATTACAGCGAGCAACACGATTTGTAGAATGTTTGGTGAGTCGAAACACTTTAGTTACATGTGTAATATTATCTAAGGTCTTGATTTGGGACAGATCTTATTACGTTCTGATGATAATATATTCTGCTTTGTTGTTATAACATTATAAATTATTTAATAACTTGCGGGATATAGTCCCTAGGGGATAATTATGATTTCGGTGATATTAGGAGCGATTTAAGTTGTACTGTCATATTTTTTGGACGACAGTTCTATAGATTTATGACTTTGACAGTTTAATTTTTTTTTTGTTTTAAGGAAATATTTTACGGAACATTGGCTGAATAGTTTTGGCTAGCCCGAATTTGGCCAGTATGAAGGCCATATATGTAGGAATTGAAGTATTCAAATACGTTTCAAAATATTAATGAAAAACTCGTACGTTTTAATTTATAAAGAATGTTGAGGTTGAATTGAAATTGAGATAGAAAATATAGAATGCAAATTACATCCACACACGAGCTGGTTTCGAATCTGCAACCTTCGAATTATTGCCTTTCAGTTGGTTTACCCATTAAGCTATCGTGCCGTGACTAGAGACGTTGAGTTAAGCGTTACATAATATATATGTGAATTACGAATGAAACAATCAGAAGTAAAGTTTGATATGAAAATACGAATTTCTAAATATGTTTTAAAAAGAATGAAAGAAAACGTAGTTAAGGTTAGTTAATAAACCTTATAAGTCTTGCAGTATATTAAGACGTGTATCGTTCTGTACGTTTACTACTTGTTCGCATTAAAACTAAATAAGGTAATCTCACTTTATAGTGATGTAGGTTAGTCGATATGAAATTGTGGTAAATTTACCGATAATAAAATGAGTTATTACAGTATGTAAGTAAGGAAATCAAGAATTGATATTAATTACAATACGAAATGTCTTTATGAATCAGTTAATATAACAGGATACTTTGTAGACCAATGAGCCAATATTATTCGTTCTATTTATTATTAATATATAAAGAGTATTTACTAATATTTAAACTGAAATATATTATGTATGTATAAGTTTATTTATAGTCTGTGTCACGTGACTTCATATGTAATGCAAATGTCATCAAAAGTGACTACTTATAGCTATATATTGGATAGCTCGTGTCTTAGTATGTTCAAGATCACTGAAGTTTTATAAGAATCTTTTGAGTATTTTAAAAATTATCGCTTTCATTTTGTTAGAAGAATTAGAACATTCCTAGTAATAATATTTATAATTAAATTAAATGTGTCTTTGGGTAAAAAAATAATAATATTATAATATATATACTAAGTTTTGAGGAAAAAATATTCTCTTTATAACTCGGTTTGTGGAGGTGAGCTTTTAACGCGCGTTAGATACTTAAATCCACACCTGGGTCGTAAGTCCCAGGCACGGTTGAAGCTCCTCTCCCTGCAACGCGGTGGACCTGCCGAATGCTGAGACGTTTGCGCCTGAACAAACTTATAATGTATCCAAAACTGACGATTTCATAATATTTATTTATCTAAATATAAAACACCAAAAAGAATCTATGGATTACATTCTATAGGATATATCGGCGCAATTGCTATTATTTGAATAACTAATAATTGAGGGTAGTTGAAATTATCAGGTGTCACCCGCACAACCACCTGCGGAGCTACCTGTGCAAGTGTAGTCACAATGATGTTGGTATAAATAGTGGCGAGAGTATAGAATAGGGAGGCCCGCTTCCGCACATCCCTCGCGAGAGGGCATCGGTGGCCGTCGCTGGCAATCCCTCCTTAATCCACAACGTCCTAAGTTCGTGGTCCGAGCCTCACTTTTAGCAGGCGCACTTAGAACGTACGTACCCTAGGGGCCCTTCAGGCCCCTTCGTAATGGGCCGGTCCCAGCACAGGCCCACTCTTCCGGTGAGGCTGTAAAAGCCGCAGGGCTAACAGCATTATACATTTAAAAAAAAAAAGAATAGGGAGAGTCTCGCTCGAGCCGTTGCAGGGTGCGGACCTCTTCGAAGTAAGGTGTTCGTATAACCGTCTACGAGGTTACCTTGAAGAGTCTGAGATCCTGATGACAATTAAAAATATTGGCATCGGAGACGTCGGTTATGCTGACGTCACTCTTCAAAAACGACGAAGTGCTTCCTACTCCGACAGATACGTTTATATTGACCCTGTCTTGAGAAATAATCGCATGGGAATATTTGTAGGGAGGTAAAAAGTATGAGAACCTACTACTTGAATGTCAGTTTGAATAAATTGTTGCTTATGGTATCAACGTAGGCTATTGAAATAAAAACGGGAAACGATTAGTATGTGCGACGATGGAAACATGTGTTAAGCATACAATAGTTAGCTGGTTGCGTATATCACTTGTCATTCAAAGGTACACTAACATTGTTACTATCACGTACGTCAATTTTTTCAATATCCGCCTGTATTTAGTGTATTTGTTCAAACTCGTAGTAATCGTTCCGTGCAATTGTTTAAATGAATTCATTAATTTTTTATTTCTCCCGCCTTCTATTGTCCTAAATATTGGTTTTTTAAATCACATTATTACAGAAATATATTGAATTATGTATAATTCTTTAGCACAGTGACATTTTTAATAGTTTTAAATATTGTATTATTATATTATAAATTAGGAAATAGTTAAGTAATGTTTCCTTTCCATTTCGCTATAATAATTTAGCAAATTATTTTTATATTTTCTAAAAAATTCATATGGTCAAGAATTTAATATAAATGTATTATGAAGTACATACTTTGAATTGATGACTAAGGAAAGTATTTAAACAAATAATATTATATATATGCAACAATTAATTCTTATGAACATTATATTATAACAATATACTTAATTCTATGTTTCTTATTCATAACCGACGTTAATACTTTATTGTGACAAGATTTATGAATGAAATTCTCTAAACAATAAGAGTAAGCAAATGTAAAATAAAAAATTTGCTAAAACAAATGTTCGTAGCAAGACACAAGGCACAAGACACGACCACATAGAGACTAAGTTCTTTACAAATTTACCACATCATTATTATTAAATGAAAATTAATATATCCACGATAATACTAACATGTGCGAGAGTATGAAGGAAACTGTCGGTTGTTTAGATTGACGATAACATAGAGAGGGATAACCTCGTGTTAAGGAGACAACCCGAATAATCAGCGTGCTCCTGAAGAATCAATTTCTTCTCATAGAATGGCATATCCTGTATGGTATCCCAGAAATAGCTACGTTTCTTAATATTTAATAGTGATGCGACTTAAAAGTGTTTAATATATGGGAATGTACGGCGTTGTTTAAAAGCACATTAGTATGAGTCATGGTTCATCAAGGTCATACAAACAGGTTTTATAGCGAATAAAAAACATACACACATCTGTAGTAACCTATCAATAAATGTAAAATGATTGTTTGCTTTTATAAAACTGAAAAAAAAATATGTCGCTCAAATTTACTATTGCTTATATTTGATATTAGAATATTTTTGGTTACGTTCTGAAATTTAGTTGCATGGAAATAGTTGTTTTTTTATATATAATCTTATTCTCTCGCTCTTTTAGTTATTGGGTACAAACTTATCAAACAGACAAAATATTATGATGTAATGAATACTTCAAACTGAAAAGTCATTTTATATTCACCTAAGACATACAGCCAAAATAAAAAAAATAGTGATACCAAGACGGACAAAGGCATAGAATATTCAGCTAACGCAAATTAAATATATAAATAAAAATATCATAGTATTACAAATATACAGAAAATTTTTACCTTATTAATTGTTTTATTTATCATACGCTAGATTTAGTAAGAGCAACTATTTATTATTTAAACAGACATTTTTATGATTTCTTTAATATAAATTCTAATTAAATTTAAGCAGAATAAAATAATAATAATTGTCATCTGCTACAACGGTTGATGTTAAAACGAAATAAAAACAAAATACACTTATTTTTTTAAATATATTAATGTATCTTACATATTTCATAACAATTAATGTTCATTATATTGTTTTATAGGAATAACGTCTTGTATTATAAGATTTTATTATAAATAGGGTTTATTTTCGTCTGAACGTATATTACGCTCGATGTGAAAATTATTCGCCAGTGTTCGCTTTCTTCAAACATTGCTTTCACTTGTACGTCTAGTTTGATATTATCTGTGTGTGACCGTCTTAATAAAGGGTGTTCCACATAAATGACATTAACATAGCGAGTTACACCTTCGTGTAACACGGCTATAAAAGATGGACTTACTATTGTTGAGGAAAAAATATCAGTTCGTTTATTGTATATACTAAGTAAAGTAGTAAGATTTTGAGTCATTGTGGTAGTTTGTTAGTTGTTGCGGTCTTTTTCATACAATTAGCACTTGAATATCTGTAGATTTATAAAATTTTACTAATTATGTAATTACTTTTGTCTAAATAATTAGGTCTTTTAATATTAAATGTGATTTAAAATATAACCATGTAAATAAAGTTCAATGACCTAGTTCAATTATAATAGCTTTCAAGTAACACGCGATGGCAGTCATTTTATATCTATAGGAATTTCACAATAAAATGCATTTATGTTTTTTTTTATAGGGAAAAAAGTGAAGGTATAACTTCATACAGCCGGATTCAAATAATTTATTATAGTTATTAGTTTTAGATTTATCTTATTTGTGATAATTCAGTAAGAAAATGTTCACTGTATTCAGCCAATGTCATTTATTGAGACGAAGATTGTTTTCATTATATTAATTCTATTCGCATCTTTGCGAAATTACAGATAAACAGAAAAAAAATAATTAATGTTAAATAAGTATTTTGTTTTGACTTATAAAAATAAGGTTTTTATTTATACCTAAATATCAGAGTAGGTATTTTATTAAAAATAATGAAATGAATAATTAATAAGTACATACAATTTTTAAAACATCTTCAAACAATGGAATTATTTCTATATAAATCGTACGGTTCCTCATATGATGCCAGTGTTGATCACAATCGAATTAAGTCAATTGTCTTCAACGGCTTCATTAAAAAAACCTATGTGAATTTAATATAAATTTAATTTATTAAATTTCTAATAATATATTTCTTTATAACAATTATTAATTTACATTTAAATTCGTTGGTTGCGGATTATATAACATAATCATGTTTATGTTTGACAATGGATTTTTTTTTTTAAATTTCAACAAAAGCTATGCAACATACCATAGTATTCAGCCATCAAATTTTATAACGTATTAAATTTATAGATTTTATGATTATCAACTGTTAAAAAAATATATATTTTAAAGTGAATTGTTTTAATTAACATTTTGTTAATTGTACCGACTTTCACATAGTAATAAAAACACTAAATGGTATTCTTTAGTTTAATCACTTATACTTATGTGCGAATTAATGTCTGGAATTACGAATGATTTTCTTTACCTTGGCAATTTTTTTTACGTAATATGTCGCGTATAAAAGAATGTATCACAGATTAAAAATGAAATTATATTCCTTTCTAAATAATATAATATACATTACGTACTAAAAAATTGTTACTTAAATTCTGTTATGAAAGGAAGTTGTTTATAATGAGGTTTATGTTAATATGGAGGTCAAAAATATATAAATTTTATAACGACCTCACTACACAGACGGAAATTGATTACCATATTTGATTGTAGGTCGTGTGGGAACGCCTTAAATTATTGCGTTTACTTATATTGGAATGATGAAAAACATATTTAATATGTACTTACTGGGAAATTACTTATATTTTAAAATGTATTATTTATTATAAAACTGTTATTCATTAAAATATGCTTCAGTTGAATTAGTGCGATGAAAGGTTTTAATTTCGTTGTCAGTTTTATATTTTTTTTTACATATGGATATGATATTTAGAAGAAGAATTTCACAAAACATGACTAAATCTGATAAAAAACACCATATTAACAAATTTAGCTATCCTTAAAAAAAGGTTATATAATTAGGTTAAGACATAATAATAAGTAAAAAACATCAAAACACTTAATACGAAAAAATATCTGCGATTATGAATATAATAAAAAAAAAAGTTGTCAGATTTAAATTTATGTTTAATTAAATTAGGAAAACGGTAACGATAAGAGTTTGACTGATTACGCAGCGTTTTGAGTTTTCATTGATTAATACATTTGAATACTATTAATATATCACTGACATATTAAATGTCGTAAATTCTCCCCATTCATGTAAATATTTTGATAGTAATCTCGTAGATGAAGCCGGAGACATAAGATAAAATCAAAACCAATAGCACTTTTTAATTATTATTTTTTCTTGACACCATAGTAGCAACTGTTATCGTAAGTATTATAAGTAAATAGTTTTTTCTTAAACACAAATACACGTATAAAAATTTCGTGTATGTATGTAGCGTTATATTTTGATATTGGTTTTTCATTCAGACGAAGATAGATTATATAAAATTCGAAGCTTTTATCAATATAAAAAAATTAATGAATTTTTTTGTCTTTCAATCCTAAATGTTTGTTAAAATTGATTAAAACTCTAATGAATATTATAATATTTATTTTAAGATTTCATTAGTTTTTACAATTACTACCTGACATGTGTCATAAATGTCAAAACAAACGTCATTTTTATGACAAATGACATTCCGCTCGGTTAGACTATTACGATCTGGCAGCTTTTAGTAATATTAAAAATTCCTAGTATTCAATATTAGTAATGTCCTTTTAAATAATTATTTATATGTAATAAGTCGTTTTTTATGAAGTAATATTAAAATTATTATATTTTTATAGACTATTGCTTTAAATTGTTAGATATATTTTAATATTTTTTCAATTTTATTTATAAACGTGGACTCCTTTACAAATATTTTTGGTGGAACTACGTCGAGATACTGTATATTTGTATAGCTTGAAATGAACCGAATTTATATCGAAAACAAAGATTATAGAATAATATTTATTCCTATTTTAAAAATTTACTTACTGATCACCACACGTCTTACAGAATTACAAAATGTTTGCCGTTCCTACAACTATATTTGGGTATAAGGTGCGAAGATTTATGAATGGAAAACTGGAAACGCTACGTGTGCTGTTTCGATGCAGACCTGTGGTGGTTCAGCCAAATAAGAGTTCAACGACATACAACTCAAACAAGAAATGGTTTAACATTTTGGCATACGAGTGGACTTAAAAGTATAAGGTTGATATTTAAAGAGTATTTATATTTTTTTTAATTTAAATTGTACCTAATTTTGTGGGTTACATCAGTTTAATGTTTGGAATTGAAAAAAAATTACGTCAATATTTATGGATGCGAAATTCATAAAGTTTATAATTAAATATATATTTCATTATCGATTCTTAAAAGTGAGACAAAATAATTGCACGTTTAACCTAAGCATGTAGTTTTTCACAATAATTACGTCTTTGAATTCAAATCTGAAGGTTTTGTCACGGTGTCTGAGTTAGTACGTGTCAATGACATAGTTTTGTCGGGGCTAGGGTGACGAGCATTTAAACTAAAATTAGGATAATATATAAAAAAGAAGACATAAACTAGGAATGTCAGTTTGTACTATTAAAATGGCCGCTTCGTATTAACTGCGGCTGGGCCGATTTTGATTAAAATTTCACAAACGGATAGTTCTAGTAAAAATAATTTGTTACTTTTTTTTTTAGCATTTTTCTTTTTT
The DNA here is from genome assembly GCF_018135715.1 of Danaus plexippus. Classification (NCBI taxonomy): domain Eukaryota; kingdom Metazoa; phylum Arthropoda; class Insecta; order Lepidoptera; family Nymphalidae; genus Danaus; species Danaus plexippus. The sequence goes on from NW_026869856.1 coordinate 1,349,511, forward strand.
TTAATTTTAAATTCGATATTAAATTAAACCTAACTATGTATGTACACTTATTTCGTGTTTATCTAACTAATGACGTTTTATGGTTAGGTAGTTAAAAAAAATATATATTCGTACTAATACATAAATTTTTATTGCCTTCATAATTTTTATTCCGTGGAATGTCAATTTTTCAATTACAATTAAATATTAATTTCCAATAAGTAATGTTAATGTATACTAAATAAATCTCTCGCGTGAGAGAAGAATTTAGAACGATAATTATATAATTGCACTTAAATGAGTTGAGCGTATTTTTTAAAACGTAATTTACGAATAATTTCATCTTTCACGTCAATTAAAGTACTGTGAAAAAAATATCTCGTCGAATAAAACGCAATTGTAATGATTGATATTTATAAATCTAACCTTAAGCATTATATACAGTTTTGTGATATACTTTGAAACCATCAGTTTATCCGTTAGGACGTCATAGCTAGTGTTATTTCAACGTATGCATCGTCAAAATAGATATCTAAAGATAAAAGATCATTTATCCATAAATTTCCTTACAGTCAATAATCGTATTTTATTTTTTTTATTGTGATATAATAAAGATGAAAAAAAAAATCTGAAAAAAAAAAGATTTATTTCATTTAAAATTTAATATTAATTTCAATTAAAATACTTTAAACGCAAATTGTGTTCGTCTTAAAAAGTTTGTATATATTTTGAAACTTTTTCCTCATCTGTGCTTCAAGTAGTGAGGACTAATAGTATACCTATTGTATAGGAATGAAGGTGACAAAAAAAATATTTGATTATTTTTTATACGGGCAAGTATATTATTAGCACTTTGGGTTATAACACCAGCGTATTTTAAAAATATAATAAATCAAAATTAAAATACAATTTTATGTGAAAAACTACGCAAGTGATTTTAAAAATATATTCTTAATAGAATTGTTAAATTATTTTACATATTATTCTAGACACATCAGTTAAATAAATAGGTGTATTATATAAAGTAGTTAGGTTGTCGACGAAAAAAACAACAATTCTAATAAAATAAATAAGTATAGTTATAAAGTGTAAAAGCGTCAAATCCTATTTTAAATAGTTTGTAATATTAAATTAACATAATTAAATACCAACAAACCTGTCCGTATGTGATTTCTAAACGCACAATATTTTCACACAAACACACATATATCACATAAACAGTAGGAAAGTATAAAAACTATTTGTTTAAAAAAACTCATTCATATTATAGAAGATATGCGGTTTTCAACAACAAAAAAAGTTTTATTTTAAAGTTTTCAAACCTATATTTATCGAGCGACACAACAACTCGCCCTCAAAGTTTATAGCGACTGGTTAAAAGTTAAAACTGTAAACGGTGTCGAGACTTTATAGTGTTGCCAGTTCTCCAAGTCTAAAATCCCATGTAAAATAACAAATGTTAAGGAGATTAAATCTCATTATGAAAAGTTCCAAAAAGGTTTTAAATGGATAAAATAATATTTGATATTCTATGAATTACATAATAACTTAATATTCATTTGTTTTTGATCATTTTTTTGTTAGGATCTATTATTATAATTTCTATTATACGCATAACACAAATTATTAACGACGTATTCTAGTTACAAATTTTATTATTAAGAATAAAACGAATAATAATATTGAGTTATTGTACCAATTTTTATTCTTCTTTTATTTAACATTTGTTTCTTTTTTTCATAACTGGCAGCACTGATCGAGTGACTGACCAACTAATGACATTGAAGCTAGTAGGCTCGCACTAGCAAATGTTTTGCAAGTATGGTTTTCCCGTCGGAAGGCTGTGTTACAATTTTGATTCACAAAAACCTGCGTGACGTCATCAAGATCATGCCTTGATTTTTGTATTAGTAGTGTTATAAGTGGCGCCATCTGCGCCGTACTTGTTATAATATATGTATTATAATCCTAAGAATAATTTTTTGGACTGATTATAATGAATAATAAATTAAGGTACTTTTGAATACTAAAATTAAGTAATACAGTAAAAATATAATTTTATTGAAATCAATATTTGTTTATTTTGTGATGGCAACGTTTGGGTATTAATTTGTATTTAAAAGCTATAAATACTGGCTTCAGACATTTTGTAGGACATTACTAGAAATAGTTTAAGAAAACTAAAAAAAACACGCTTTTATAGCTAACCGAACTGATAAATAGAAAATAATTTTCAATAACAAAGAAATTTTATAACAGTAGTACAAGGTCAAACAACCATTCATAGTCGACCACCTCAAAATAAAAGCCTAATAAAATTTAAGTTATTAACAGAATAATTTAATTCAGAGTAAAAGCGTGGTTTGCATTAGACTATATTTCATATCTTTGCTCTCATAGATAGTTGCCACTAGAGTGATTGTAACATTCAATATCAAGCACCCCACGCTTTTAATCTGAATTAAATTATTCCGTTAATAATTAAAATATTATTTTGAGTTGATTAACTATGAATGATTGTTTGACCTTGTACTACTGTAATAAAATTTATTTGTTATTGAAAATTATTTTCTATTTTTCAGTTCGGTAAGCTATAAAAGCGTGTTTTTTTAAACTATTATTTATTTTTTATTTAGATTAATTTTAAAAGCTTGTTTTTCAGTTTTTTTTAACTATTATGGAACTTCAGACATGCGCAGTCCGCGCACTAGCTCTATCTCTCTCACTGGCGGTCCTTATAAGGATAATGGAAAACTGTAATCAAATTATTGCATTGTCATCGGTTCTCGATACGTACGCGGAGTTTCAAATTATTCAGACTTCTAGAAACTAGTGAAAATTAAGCTTAAAGACTCCGTTACATACATACATACAAGCTAATAAAAGCGTGTTAAAAACATCGAATATTAGGAATGAAGGCAGAAACTTTGCCTCGAACAAGAGATCATCGAATAACTAGTAGTAATGTTTTGTAACGGCTGTCTTTTCCTCTTAATGTTACTTATGGCATTTGTTTCAGATGAGTATCGAAGTCCGCTTAGAAAATTTATATTAATTATAAATGTCCTATAAATCTTATAATTTTGCCCATTTACAAGTTATTAAGTTGAGCCCAACGACTGACTGTATTTCATCCAAATGCCTTGATGCAATTTTATATAATATAATGATAAATTAAAATAACACATTTTAAACATCGCGGAGTTCGATATTTTCATATAAACTGTATAGACGATTAACTTTCTAATCAATAATTGATTTTCGCACCTTTTAAAGGCTCACGTAAATAGCGTCATGGCTCCGGACTCTTACCACAATTTTGCACCGTTACCTAAATGCGGGTAGTCTATAGTTTTTCATGTATATTAAATAAGAACCGGAAACTGTCCGTATTCAGTTAGATTCGTCAAACTTTTGGTAATAATAACGTGTAGTTATAAAATAAATAAAACACATTATATATATATTTAATTGATATAATTTTTGTACAAATAACGGCGTATAATACATCGGACAGGTCTCACATACAAAACTAATTCTAGTCAAGCTATTATGTCACAAGATCTACACAAAAATAATTTATACACAATCTAATCAAACGTGATAAAAATTGTAAACATTTTCTTGACATATTCGACTCGTTCTGAAAGGAGTATTACGTACATTTAATTTCACAGAAGAATTAATTTGTATTCATTAAAAGAATGTACGGAACGTTACATTTAAATTCATTAATGTTATGTGACGTACGAAGAATGAATGTATGAATGGAAAAAAAATATTAAGTGAATGAATAAGAACGAATGAAGGTTATTGAAGGAGACCGCAATGAACATGTATATAAATAATTTTAATAACCCTGTGAAGTATATAATTGACAGAAATTATTGGTGAAAAGAAATCCCTCGAGGGAAGACTTAGGAAATATACAATATAAATTAACGAGAATTATTTACTAAATTTTATTGTTCTTTGGTCAGGACGCTGTCATTAATTCAATGATAAGTCGATATTTAAATGTTAGATACGATTAGAATTTACCATATCATTCGTTTCGAGATACAGTCAGTTACATACAAAGCGCGTTTTGAATTAATTCTACGAGATATATTTCCGTCTATGTATATAGTGCTGTCGTTAAATAAAGCCACGCGAAATCCTGCAAAATATACACGTAACACTTACAATAGAAGCTCAATAGTATGCTATATTTATTTCTACGTACATTCTTCTAAAACTTTCATATTAAAATCCAGTTATACAAACGCTAGTCTTAAACTAACATGAAAACTATCGTAACACTCTCGGTGAAATGAAAAAAAAAAAATTTTTTTTTTTTAGATTAAAACGATACGCGTGCTTTGTTACACTAATATACATTAATTTTATAATAACGTTAGTAATATTTCATATCTAGATAGTAAAGCACTTTGAAGAGTTCTCATACAGGTGGAGTGAATTAAACCACGACGATTGTATGGAAAGATAAATGTTCCATATTTGAATTTTTTTTTTATTTTTTTTTATCTAAATTGACTAAATAGTTCTCATATAAAATTCAACTGACGAGACCATATATGAACGAATTCATTTTATTGCCTCCGAATTATATTGATATGTCGTGTCGTTAAATAATTTTCTTTATTCAGACTTAATAACACAATTTATTTGGTTTAAATGAAAACATTTTATTATTTATTTATTTATAATGAATGTAAATGAATTGCAGTTCATTTATTTATGGCGTGCATCTGCCGACGTTGTTGGTTATTGTGTGTGGTAGTTTCGACAGTGTGAGTGGTATGTCGAAGTCGCCGCTCAGTGATATCTGAGACACGCATCCTATGAGACCGCTCTTGTATTTCCCCATCGCGTTCATTTCTATCGACGGCAGACCACCTGGGACAGATAATTAAAATTGTTGTTATAACTTATAAATAATAAAACAGAACTCCTTTATGTTCAACTTTATATGACATTGGCAGAATATTTTGCATTTTTGCATTCATGAGGAATAAGAATAATTTATATTATTAATTCCATAAAAGTGACAGATTGTAAGTCAAAAAAAAATTCTTTTCGTATGTATCTTATAAACAAATTTGTCGATCTTTTTCACGTCGATCACGCTAATAAATAAATGAATTTCAAATTAATGAGTAATTAATTTTAAGTAGCTGGTGCTAAAAATATTTTTTTTTTTTTTTTGATTTAATACAGTGATTTTATATGAGCGATAAATGAATCAAATGATTATATTTTCCAACCTCAACAACACCTACCGATATAAAGTCCGTTCTCGGTGTTCAGTTGTTTCAGTTTTCCAGGTGATATTTTCCCAACAGACCCCAAGCCGTCTACTTCCAGAACACCTGCTTGTCTGTTCCTAGAATATAATAGTATATAACAGCCGTAAATATTTTGATTGCATTTCCGAACGAAATATTTTTTTTTTATTTTTTTTTTTAATGAGTTCCTTATTTAAAAGATTAAGTTGTAAATATTAAAATATTGTTATCTCAACTTGAAGATTTCCAATGGACATTTTTTTTTTTTTTTTGAAATGTGATTCTGTTAAGTTCTGAACGGATATTCAAACAAACGTGTCTCAATGTTAAAAATCAATATTAATATATACATGGTCATAATAAAGTAAAATATTTGAAATTTGATGGCATCACGAATGTATAAAACGACCTGTACGTTATAAGTACACATATAAATATATTTATATATACAGCATATTCACCTGGTTGCTCTCGCTCTGTGCCACAGACCGTCGTCCACTTTCGTGTGGTTCGCTATAATGACCACCTCGCCGCTGCCGAGATCGTATCTGGAATACATTATCTCATCTGCTTATATTATCTAACAAAATAGTCCCCGATTTATTACGTCTATAGTTACGTGTATATTTTTAAACTAAACCGTTGATATTTTTTATCTATTTAATGTACGAAAGTTTGAAGGTAAAATATTGATTTAAATGTTTTCCGTACGTAAAGAATATTTATCACAGGAATTTTTATTGAATAATAACTGATATGAAATTTATATTTTATATAACGTATTGGGTACGTGATAATAATGAGGTTTATTTGTGAAATAAATACTCGCAACGTTTCGTATTAAGTATGACGTTTGAAACTTGTGGTAGGGATACTAGATTTATACGGATGTTTGAATATCACTAATGTTATTCTATGGCTTGTCTTGCCAAAACTATCATTATTCCATGTATCCACCGTGCGGGTGCCGGGTCCATCGCGTTGCAGGGAGAGGAGCTCCGACAGTGCCTGGGATTTGCGACCCAGGTGTAGGTTTATGGGGCCCCTATCTACCGCGCGTTAAACGCTCACCTCCACCGTCCAAACTCCTCTCTTAATTTAATCAAATTTATATAAAACTAAATTTACTAGGGCTGCCTAATAAGTACGTTCCAAGAATGTATTGATGTGAGTTCTGGACAGGCCCAAGTCTTTTAGTAGGTTGTAGAGAGATTTTTCCGTTATACCTGGCGCTCCCACTTCTACCGCGTACGAATCCACGACGAACCTATTTCGAGTGAGTTCGTTAGTGAGCTCTTAATATTTATTGACCTTGATGGCATAGTCTTTGGGATGTTGGTTTCCCAAGAAACCGTAAGCTCTATCATCACAACGCGCTTTAAAATTCGCGAATACATAAATATGTTTGATCTAGAGGCCGACGCACAAATATCCTCTAGGATTTTATATTGCTTCTCATACGTATCCATCATTATAGTCCAATCCGAAGCCGCTTTAAGGATAGAGAAAGGATTGACGTTTGTTTTTATTACCAAACAAGGAAAGTGTATAGACATATATATATTATATACCTGAATACAAGCACGGAGTTTTCCACAGCCAATGAAAGGAAGTCGCTTGTGTGTGTGTTCGTGTTCATATTGTTCTCTGTGTGCGTGTGTGTGACCCGACCGCTCCACACTAACAGACCGTTGGAGGACACGGAACGGAAACGGATGTTGATGTCCAGGGTGTAGCTCAGCAACCTGCGGATAGTTGTATTAGTTGATGGGATATTGATACTTAACTATATAAAATAAGATTCATTTTACCAGATACGATTTATCTAAAGTAAATTATGCTACATGGACGTTATGGTTTAATTTCATATATTTTTATTTAAGACGAGAACATTAATTTTTAACAGTAATAAAATTTAAACCGATATAAAATTCTCGGTTCCTGAGAAATATTCATACAAACAGACATACATAATACAATGTATATATATATATATATATAATCTCACCTTTTCATAGTCTCTTCGTCATCTATATGTATAAAGCTATCAGTTCCCGTGAAACTCGGGTAGGTGTTCGTGTCCCCCCAGTTGATCTCGTTGGAGTCTAGGTATTTCACTTGCATGTATGTCCGTCCGTCGTAAGGCTGTTCCGTAACACCCTTGTCTATATCGTTCTGCATATGCACGCCATTTTGTACGTACTTCTTAGGATATTTCTTTTTCTCGTGATGTTTTTTAGTTTTGGTTTTGTGATTTTTGATTTTGAATCCTTTTTTCGCGACTATAGAGTGGTGGATGGCTGATACCTCGCGTGGGTATTCTGGTGTTTGGTATAACGTCTCTTTGCAGTCCCTAACAACACGAAAGATAGAATCAGACTAGGAGATGAGCATCCGCATCGAGTGCAATTGAATGAAGCGACCTTAGCATTTCGTTACCGAACAATTTTTTGGGACATGGGTTTCGTTTTCAAACCCTAAAATTAATATTAGTAGTCCAATATGTATATATTTTTTAATAATAACCACCCCAGATGACAAAAAGTCCCGGTTCTATACAACATTAGGTTATCGAGGTCATATCTGTGGATGACCTGACGCGCATTATAGCGTTAATCGCTTAGATCGCTTCACTCAATAAAGAAGTAGTTTGTAGTTTTGGCCCCAAAGAGCAAATACCCTTATAACATATATTGCTTTACAAATATTGTAGGCGCTAACAATATATCAATGATAAGGCGGTATAAGTTCCATACGACGGTTGCTACTTTAATTTTATTGCTGTCATCAGTCATTGAATGTCAAAGTGACAAATAGTTATTAATTTGCCAGAGTTTATAAAAAAAATTGTTATAATAATCAATAAGATTGATCAAAAACTATTTACGAAACAAAAAGTGGGTAGGACTGTTTTTGTATCACGTGATATTAACCAATATTTTATATATAAATAGTCCAGTTGAGGAAAATACACAAGTAAACTAAATGTTTATGGAATTGTTTGGACAGAATATTTTGAAGCCTACAGAAAATAGTGACGTCATCAACAATGACGTCATTCTTTTTAAGGGCAATGAAAATGGGAATTAATACGCATCTTCCTATGTCAGTTATCGAAATTGATTTGTTATTATAATTATGTAGTAAGGTTCTATTTTTAAACTACGCCTGTATTTACAACTTCATAGTAAATAAAATTATAGGTATTACAAGGATCCAAATGTTATTTTAAATTACTTTTTTTTTACAACAAAACTTTTTACTAAATAAAATATAAAATAGTATGCCATACCTAGAAAACATTTTTAATTGTTTGTCTGTCCGTTTGTCCAGCTCATCTCTAGAACGAATTGACTTATTTTGAAAGAAATTTTACTCCGAAGTAGGTTATGTCATAAAGAGTAACTCAGGCTACTTTATAACCAACTTCAAAAGGAGGAAGTTTTCAAACTATATATTGGTTACGACGTTACTCTTTCATTTTAATGTAGATTTTTATAAAATTATTATTTTTTGATTGAAATATCAATATCATGATGAAGGGGAAACTCTAGGAAACGAATCAAACTTCATAGGAATGATAAGTCGTATCTGAACCGGGGTTCAATATGCGGGCAAAACCGCATGCAATGGCTTGTTGGAAACTGAAACGGTTATATCTGTGTGTGTGTGTATGTGTGTGTGTGTTCGTGTTAATATACATACGTGCACGTGTTGTGAGGCGCGTCACAGTTGTCGACATCAACGCCGCCGAGAGCAGCGGAAACTACAGACAATTCCTCCTCGTTGATCACCAACTGAGGATACATATTTAGAAGAACTGAACGAATGAATGAATGACTGAACGGAGCAATATACTTGATAATTAATGTTTTGCTTTTTGTGAAATCATTCGAAAGACTATACAATTTCAAAACATATCACACTGGTGAGCAAATTTCATGTGATTTATCGAATTAATCATGAAAATTACTATAATAATATTGATAACGTAACTATCTAATAATGTTATTATAAATAAACCACGAACCTTGCCCACGCAGCCACTGAAGGAGGTTTTCAAGGCGAGTCTCTGTGGCAACGGGTAGGGCGCGCCTCCTAGCAACATCGGCTGGGTGAGGGTGAGTCTCCTCGCGGCGCCGCGTGACGTCACCGATCGCGTCGTATCCGTCACGTCGCTCGTGTCGTAAGATCTAACGCGGATCGACGCGTGACGACCCGTACGGCTTATTGATATGCTATGCCACTTGTTTGGTGACAGCGGGTAGGCGGATCTGTTATTTATACGTATTATATATTAATAATACCGTCAATGAAAAATTGTTTTGAAATCTTGTATTGAAATGTTTATTAAGAATCATGGATTTAAATATAGAAATAGTTGAAAGTGAATATATAATAAAAAAAGGTGCGAGATTATTAAGTGAAAATATATTTCAGTAACCTAATAATTGATAATTACCTCACAAGAGCGATCCCAGATCCAAGATCGAAGGCGAATTCGACGAAAAAATCACGAAGATGAAGGGAGAAGAAGTCGCCATCGCCGCTGGGGTGTTCCGCGTCATACAACAGAAGCCCATCACCGCTAGTCGGTTTTACGGTTATCTAGAAGATAAAGACATACATACACACTAACACGTACAGACAGATAATAGAAATATACGACAAACGATTGTAAAACAATCGTAATGTGTAAAATGGGCTTAGATTAATAAATAAAAGAGAAATATTGTGTCACATTGACGTATGTAAGTGTCAAGTACACGTCACTGTCATTGTAATGTTTTTTTTTTGACTAAACTACAGTCAGCGGCCATGATCGCAAGTTAACTTCCGTTTTTGATCGATAGACTATTATATTTAATGATTTGGCAACATTCAATACTAGGTCAGATAGCTATAAACAGTGTATCATGATACCCTGGGAAGCAATAAACCAATTTAAAAATATTATTTTCGAGTTTCCCTCATAATCTTAAAATATTGAAAGGGGTTCTTTGGTGATGTGAATTTTGCATGAATACTTTTGACCATTAAAGCTTGTTTTAAAAAGTCAATTCTTCTTTTGTATTTATTACAAATGTTTTACTGTATAATAGCGTTGTTGTTAGTCTCCTTGTTTTATTAAGCATTATATTTTGCTAAATATACATCGGTAAGTTTAAGTCTAGACGTCTCGTGTAAAAGTCCTTCGCTGAGAGTAATTTCACACTTTTCAAAGACTACAAATAAAAAAAGTATAAAGGAAGTCGCGAATTTGATTTCCTTGTTATTTTTCTCTTTCACTTTGTACGGTTCAAGAAAAAAATCTTTATAATTTGCGAATACCCTTCATTTAATTATTTTGATGAGTAGTTACGGTATACTAGAAAATATTTCAGTACTTTCTGTCATCCCTCCATTAGAATATTATGATATTACTTATAAATAAAAGTAAAAAAACACGCTTTTAAATCAACGAAAAGTAGATAATCATTTTTAATTACAAGAAGTTTATGTTACACTTCCATAATCGTGAACAATCAATCATAATTTATTACTTCCAAATAAAATTATCATAAAAATTTAATTCAGAGTTAAAATTTGTTAGAAAAGAATATCTTAAATAATAGGCATTGAGACATGTGACAGTGGACGGCGATCAAAGAATGTGACGTCACGCCTTGAATGTGGGACAAAAGTTTTCAGATATCTCCTCTCTTAGATAGTTGTCAATGGGATCAACGTTTTACATAAAAAACCTACAATACGTCCTAGACCTAAGTCCTAGGATTTATGAATAGAAAACTGCAAACGCTTAGTTACTTACTTAGTTTGACGATGAAACTTACGGTAAGCAAATTATATAAAAATCAAATATAAGTTAAATATAAAACCATAGTTTTATTAATAATTCAAATATGTTTTTTGCAAATTACAAACAGACAAAAAAATACTTTTTTTTATTAATAATATTATTTTTATTTGATGGCTATTAAAGAATTTCTATGATATATTTAACTTAAAAAATATAAAGTTTACCTTTTATAACATAGCCGTAATGTTTTTGTCCATCTATTGCAAGTCGCATTACATCCGGCCGCGAAGTGAGGCTAAAGTAGACCGAGTTCCGCATGGTCTAAGTAATATGGCCTAAATACCTCGCGCCAGTGTTTATTGACGACCGTACATTTATTAAAGTTCCCTATTTTTCGCATTATTCAGTAAAAAAAGCGATTTTCTCGAACACGAAATCTTAGACATTTTATACTTAAACTTGAAAGAAAGTTTCCCTTGCACTGTGGTTTAAAACAGCCACAAAACACTTTTTTATCAATCTGTGCAGACATTTTCATTTGAATATATTATGTTATCTGTATTAATAATAGTATTTTCAAATTAAACATACCCGAATATCCAGCCAAGATTGCGCTGTGTTTCCCAGACCGGGCAATCGTAAGTACGACGAACCGTTGAAGCGTGGCACCTATAAATTAATAATGTTATTATTTTTGTAATAAAACAAAATAAGGAATTTTAAGGTTGAAAAGAAAAAAGGGAATTAGAACATTTCGTTCGATGTTATAATAAAACGTAAATTCCTTTGTAAATAATATTCAGTATATTATATTTTTCACAATAGTTTAATTTTGATGCCGTATTCTCTTTACGGAATGTTCAAAGGCAGAAAATTTATAAAAGCTCCGTATAAAGTCAAAAGTAATTACTTAATTTCGTTGTATAAGGAGTCTTAGAGTTTTTTTAAACTTCTTCTAAAGTTGAACGCAAGGGAATGTATTTACGTTAAAAACTAAAAGGACATTTACATGAGTACTTCTCGGAGGCTTTAAATTATACTGCATAAAGCCCCCTTTCAATACGACGTCTGTAATTTATAAATTTAATTTCAACTTAGCTGAAAGGAATTCTTAGTGCTCTTTGCCTGTGACATGCACGGGTCAAGAGGGCGGTTCGAGAAAGTTGAGGTAAATATTATTACATTTTTTTTTTTTATCAATACCTCTTATTCTTAATGAAGTAAGAAGTTTAGAAGCAATTATTGAATAACTGTCTTTAGTAATATTTTCCTTAAAAAAATATATGTAAAAATAAAAAACATGTTTTTTTTTTAATTAATTAAAAAAAAATTAATTAAATGCAATAATTGCAATTCATTATAATGTCAGTTGCAAAGCTATTTTTCTTCAGTTACATTATAAGTAGATCAAGCAAAATAACACCAGGAATTTATTTCTAAAATTATAATTTTTTCAATGAAAAATATAATTTTTTTGTGTTATAAAATAAATAATTGCAACAATTAAAGCACTCTACAGAAACGTCTTCCGCTACAGTATTTTTCCCTTAAACAAAAGAAAATTACCCCCAAAATTAAATCGCGCAATTTATTACAGCGACAGACGTAATGAGAGGAATTATGATCAAAAATAAAATCATCTCACAATCTTAATGATTATTATACTAATTGTTGCATTCTAAGCTTTCCTTTACACAGCAATTTTTCGCAAATAATTCGTTCACGCACACATACAGAACGTTTTAATGCATTGTAATATATTTATAGTCTTAATACAGTAACCCCCCCTATAACACGGTACTCTTATAACGCGTTTTCATATAACGCGATTTCATGTCCCTCGTATAACACGTGTTTTCCCCCATATAACACGGGGATTCCCAAATGTTCTTGGTTTGATTTTAATAAAACGCATATATTTCGTTCATAACATAGTTTTTCCTTAATATTCGATTTAAACCCTCTTTAACAAGAAAAGTTAAACGTGAATCATTTGTATATAACGCGTTATACGAGGTCATACGAGCGCGTTTTACGAGAATTTTCGTACAACGCGTTTTCCTATAACGCGGAACAAATATACCGTGTAATAGGGGGGATTACTGTATATAGTACATAAAGAAGCAAAGGTCTTTATATATTATTCCCTACCATTATATTTTTTCCTTTCAAATAAACGTCATTAATTTTCTCAAAATATAATATGCTGAGTCACCTTTAGGTCCAAAGTGATTTCGCATCTCTCTCCCGCATATCCAAGAGGACAGAGACAGCCATGTTCCACACAACCTCCCCCATGCTCACATTTACAGTCCTGAACACTCAGTTCATTATCAATGTCATTGAGTTTCTTATCATCAATCAAGTCGTATTTGTCATTGAACATTTTAACGTTGTAATGTATGGAATTGTCCAGTTTATTGTGGTCCTTGGCGTCTCTCATAACTATGTCGTTGTCCTCAAAGTGTACTATATCGTTAATGTCATATATATGTGATTCGGTTTTAGGTCTCCTTGGTATTTCACTGGTCACTTCGCTCGGTCTCCACGGAGCGAGGGTTGGTGCACATTCAGCTGTAAGAATAGATATATTTTAATACGTAATGACAATGTATAGCTATAATTCAAGCAAAGTTCTCCATTGCTTGCCGGTAATTCAAACAAAAGATCGAAAATTCATAGAGAATAAAGTATTCTTTTTCGTCGTTTGTATACAAAATCTTCAATTTTTATTACTGCTAGCAACATTTGGCCTTTCCAAATTCGATTAAAGAGGATTTATTGTCTGGTATTTTTTGCAATATAAGATTTGAATCTTATTCCCTCTACGGACAAGAAACAGTGAGGTATTCGCATTAGAAAAAAATAAAGTAATGGTTGGTTTAAGTTTTTGCAATTATTATTATTGGTAATAAATCTCTTGTAACTGGATATTTTTCGATTTAGTCTGCTAAAAATCAAAAATGGTATTCTGTGTTGTATACACACATATATATATATATATAATTTCATAAGCCATAAGTTTTAGCCTTATAAGGCTCAGAATTAATGTCTCTTATGGTATTTTTTTTGGAATTTTTCAAATTAATCATACTCTTGATAACAATATAGAAAAAAAAATAACTAAAGATAATGATTTAGCATAACGTCATACGTTTAGGTTCGTAAAAAAACAAACAGGTTATGTTATTCTTGCAATTATCTGAAATGAAACTTCTGTGACTAAAATTGGTATAGACAACCATTCGTATAAAAAAAGTTTTATTTAAATATCGAAGTATGTATTGCAATATTTTTTTTTGTGATTTTGACAGAAAATAAAATGTGAAAAGATAACAAGCAATTTGAATGTCATGTAAACAAAAGAATTCGATAACTTCATATCCTCTGTGTAAATATTGATTGTGAGCCAGCAATGATAGAATTTTTTTGGGCGGAATATCCTTAAACCAATATCGGAAAGGTGATTTTTTTTTTTAAAAGGTTTAGATTTTTTTTTTTATGAAGTTGACAGTTACATAAGAATGTGTGCATATTGTTTTATTATTCAAATATACGAGAAAAGAAAAACACTAATCCTCTTTATTTATTTCAATTATAATTATTAATTTAGTACATGATATGTACAAATATGTATAACAGTATTTTCTTTATATCATAATATTTCCATATAACAGTTACAGCGGTACGCCCAAAATTCTTTCAAGAAGAATCATTTTTTACGTTTAACGTCAGCACTAAATCATTCAACTCGTATTCTGCCAGAGTTAATGATACAGAAGTTTAATATCTTGTATATTGGAAGATTAAAATTCACTTTGTTATAATGAAATATTATCTTCATAAAACTGCATTTATACATTATTAAAACTATAAAGATTATATTAATATTTATAAAATACTGATTTATATTTTTTAAATAGATTATAATTTTATAATATGGCGGCTTGACATATGTCAGAATATAACAATTGCCAGATGACATGTGACATCAGCTGGTCATTTACTATTATAACTAACTTACTCCGTACCCTATATATATGGGAGTATTTACGTCCAGGAATATATGGAGTAATCTATATAAACAATGTCATTGACCCCAAAACGGAGTTTGCGAAACCGAATTGTATAGTTTCCGGGCTTGCACTGTTTTGAAGTTGGATTGTTCTAGACTGTTCGGTTGAGTTAATTTTAATAACAAGCGTGAGTTTGTATTTACTGAGTGGTATACGTATATATATTTACTTATCAGACATCGATATATTTATGTAATTATTGTATTTGTAAATATTGTCTTACATTAAGTGTATATTATCTAGGATTTCAATAAACACTATATCAGACAAGCCTTTGAATCTAATTAGATCGTAATCTGTCCAGAACTACTTCCAAAACAAATTACATTTAGAAATGTTTAGTGGTTGATGAAAACAGACAGACAGACGTAATTATTTTCACATTTATAAAATGAAAAAAAATGTCATTTTCGATATACCAATTACGTAGTTAGGTATAAAACAAAAATCACCATCAGGATCCAAAGTAATTCGCCGTCATTGCGGTTTACAACAGATTGTTAAAATTTATATATTGTTAACCTGCCCGTTAAAAGTTTTAGAACCGAAAAAAAAATAAATTAGAATTATTTTAATAAAAAAGAACACCTTCAATTTTTTATTGAAATAATCAATATATTAAAAATGTAATAAAACCCCCGACCCAGAAAACGTACGTAATTATTATGACGAAAGGTTAGTGTTTCAAATGTCAGATCCCACGTATGTTTGCAAGCAAACTGTGCGTGTAACATTCCTATCACACGTAATAAACGACCTGATGACCTTGAAGACCTGAACCGATTTCCACCAAACATGGCTAAGAACACTCTCGACGGATGTACCTTTCAAACAAAAAAAACCGCATTTAAATCGGATCATCCGTTTGGGAGCTACGTTGCCTCAGACAGACACATACACACATAGACACGTCAAACTTATAACAACCGTCGTTTTTGCGTCGGGGGTTAAAAAAAATATTCTAAAAATTAACACATTGCCATGTATTTCAAAACAATGTCCTATCCTACTAAAATTATAAATGCGAAAGTCTCTGAGGATATACGATAGTATGGAAGTTTGTTGCTCTTTCACACAAAAACAACTAAACAGACTTCGGTGAAACTTCATAGTAAGGTAGCTTAGAGATCAGAATAAGACATGAGCTACAGCTATAGAAACTTTAGTACATATATACACCATTGAGTGTAGTTCTTGTAGATTAAGTCATACCGGTTGTTTGATGTATGAGATCACGTGTCGAAAATAGAGACGTCATATGTAATGTCTTAGCAAACTTTAAATATACCTCACTAAGTGCAACACCAAAGACTACGCGGACCAATTTATTAATGTTTTAGACAAAATCTTAATGCATTTCTTACGTACTGATATTTAAACACGGCATAGACGAAATATTTGCAATGGTTCATGCGAAATAAATTTGGGTCTTGTTGTGTAGTGAAAACACGATTTTTTATATAAGTTGATATAGATTTTTGATTTAAAATAAACGAATTATTTAAACCTTAACAATAAGCTAATAAGGAAGGTCACTTGGACTAAACAATAACTTATATTTCTGGGGATTTGTTTCTTGATATTTGTCTTTAGAAAGATCAGTGACAGTTTAGGGTCCGAATTTTATTGTTTTCATCTAACGGTTAATGTTTTAAAATAGATTTTTTTATTTATGTATGGTAAGTATTACGTATTTCCAGTAATATATAAGAATATTAAAGATAATTATATAGGAATTTATGAAATAATATCTATGGAATTCTTTGGTTTGCTATTTTGTATGGAAATTTAATTACTGTTCATTTTATTTATTTTTTTCAATTATACGTTAATAATATTTTGTTCTTATATTTCACACTTCTTTGACATTAGTCACTCACTCATATCGAAAATCTGAGTTTAATGAGCAATTAAATTTTATATATATTTTGCAAATAATTCGAAGGTATGTTAGTAATAGTTATTATCATCATACAATTTAAATGTCTTTGCGCTAAACGACTGAGTTTTAAGGTAGTTTATATTGATGGAAAAAATAACAAAAACATATTTCATTTCTAAAATGGACGAAATAAAATATTTTCGATATTTAAAATTAATCATGACAAAAGAATTAAATAAAATTAAAAAAAAACTGTCTCATTCAGCCAAATGAGTAAATAATAATTAATAGTTCATTCATTTATGGAATAAAATATATATGAAATAAATCCATTGAAAATATGGATTTATAAACAAAAAGCTATATACCTAAAACGCATTTTTGCATTGTCACCAAGCTTGACAATACTGTCCCTGTAGACAGCTGTCAAAGTCATGAGTTTGCATATTTAAAATAAACTTAGACAGGTTCGTAAAAACTAGACAAAACTGTCTGTGTTAAATTTGACGAGGCAAACTCTTGATAAGGGCAATGAACATCACGTTTAATGTAGATGTGTGATAAGAAATAGTTTGTTAAAGAATAAAGCGACGACAGCAGCTTTAAAGCAAACGAGGACGATTATGATGAGCATGTTAGACAGCGCTTCAGAGATGTTTCTAGAAAGGTTTCAAGGTATTGAAAGCGTACTCAAACATTCATTTCCCCATTTTTGTTTATTGGTTTGGCTTCAATGGAATTCTAACCTGAAAATCAATTCCCTCAAAGATATTTTGATATATCGTAAAGAAACATTCACTTCAGAAATAATATTATCATAAGAATATTTAAAAATATTTTTCAAATAGCAGATTAACAAGTAAAATAAAAAACCAAACACAATGTATGAGAGGTTTGTTCAAATAGTACTGAAATGTCCAATCGTTGGATGTGGAATGGGTAAACTGATTGAAATGTCAAGATGAAAAGTTAAATCGATCCACTACATGTGTTGAATAAACGTCGTAATAAATAAAATGTGGATGAAAAAAAAATTCGAGCACAGATTAAATATAATTCATAGCAATCATAAAATTATGAATGAATATAATTTTAAGGTATTTGTCATCTGTGAATATATATATTTTTTAAACCTTGTCACCGTCATTCCCAGATCTGACATTTCAAGAGCTCAATTGTCAAACGCTCGTCGAAAATATGTGAATTCTTCCCGTTTCAAATATCTCAAATCAAAATCTATTTAAGAATGCTATAGGCATCAAAAGTATGTTTCAAAAAATTTGGATAAAGTTATTTACTGTTGTTAATATAACATTTTTTTTATTATGATTACTAGAAGTAATTGATAATAATTTGGTTACCTAGGCAAATTATTAGGCGTGCACATTTAGAGATAATTACGATTATATTTTGGATATTTTAAGATAAAGATAATATTGTGGGGAGTTTAAATAAATGCTCGAGACTAGTATTACGTGACAGTTCCCTAGAAATTGTCATTCGTTTGAAATCTGTATCTCTACAGATAACAAAAACATGACAAGGTATTATATTATTTTGTTGGTATAATTTAATATTATTTATAAAAAAATAAAAAACGTAAAATAATTAAAAAATTCTCATGACACATTAATAAAATTTATAATAATGTTGAAGAAGTTCTCTCGTATGTAGTTCAGTTTGAAGCTTCATTTATAACGTCATTTCCTTGTCATGCGAGTTGCGGAAACGGAAGAGGGTTATATCATATATTCTAGATTATAAATTGATATAAAGTTTATAAAAATTTAAATGAAACTAATATTTTTCGGATATACTACGCGTGATTTATTTTTTGTTAAAACTACATACTCCCGACGTTTCGGTTACTTTTCAGCAACCGTGATCACGGGCGGGCGAGATGTGACAAAAATAAAGCACGTGTAGTATAACCGAAAAATATTAGTTTCATTTAAATGAATAGAACTCGCGTAAGTCTTAGATCTCATTAAGGTTCTAAAACCCAGACGCTTTTAAATTAAGAGACTTTGCATAGAGAATTCAAAATGTGATTGTAATCCTTTCTTGCTTTAAAGAATGTTATGTTATCGTCATTCTATTTCCAATTTACTTAAACTATAAAACAAATTAAACCAGTATGTTTGTTTGAAGTTAATTTCTGTTTGGTAATCGCTAGTCAGCAAGAAAGTACTCGGTTTGATTAGCAGAGGTGTTTACTGAAAGTTAATACAGGAACCCGCATTGTTTTAATTAAACAAATTTAGTTTCCAAGGAAACCTTATTAGATACAGTCATATAATTCTGTAACTGTACGCGTGTATTATATTGCAGTCCTAAACGGCTGGACCGATTTGAATGGATTTTTTTGCATGCATTTACGTGGCGCCCCAGAGGGTTTAGATTTACAAATCAGCCCGGCAGATGGCGCTGTAATCAGTAATTAGGTTATTTAAAATTATAAGGCTGCATGTCGGCAACTATATGTATTGTAATAACACACTTAATAAAGTTCTCTCAGAGCGCAACTTTGATGTCTACGTGGACAGAGTCGCGAGAAAAAACTAGTTCAATTATAAATAAACTTTCAGTTTGATACAGTTAATAAATAATTATAAAAATCTCACGTGCGTACATACTACATACCTAGACATGTTTACGTATGACACATTCAAAATGGCGATTTGGCATCTGTCAACTATTACAGATCTTAAATTGCTTATCAACAATGCGAATGGCGTAAGTAAAATCCGCTATTTCAAATGTCACTAGAGGGTGGAGAATCTATTCAGTAATTAAATTTGTCACATCCAGTAATGATTTTGCTGTTTCCGAGTATAGGCATCATGTAATGAGAATTAATGATTTTGGTGAATAATAGAATTGCGTGGCCACGACGCATCGACAGCACACTATTATATTTCTACGTAATTAATTCAAAAACATCATTATGAATAAAATTCTTTAGATACAATTACCTAGTCCGTTACATTATTAAATAAAAAATTCAAACCAGTGTTGATTTAAAAAAAAATTATATACATTTAAGAGATGTAATTATGACTTACTTTTGAAAAGAATATAAATATGTCACATAAATCATCTTTTGGATCAGAAGTAATTTTAGGTGGCAGAGCCTAGCTGTGGTCAAGTTACTACAGCTCGGACACGCGCTGGCTCGACCGGGGAAGTACCACCTTACAGTAGATCAGCGTGAAGTAGTCTTAACAGCTGCGTTTCGTCCGATGAGTGAGAGAGCCGGTTGCCCTTTCCTTTTCCCTTCCCTTCCCACCTTTTCCTCCCCTTGTTCCCCAATCAAGGGTGGCAACACATCCGCAAATTTTCGTTTCGGATGTCCATGGGTAACGGCACTACCATCAGATAGGCTGCCTGCTCAGTTGCCCCTTTTAGCATAAAAAAAAGTAATGGCCACCATCTTGACGAATTGGATATCATTAAGAATTATGTTTTGTATGAAAAAATTATTGTTTAAGTTGATTAAGATCTAAAATGACTGCAAATATTAAGACTTATTGTCATTGAACTGTTATATTAAAGAAATGTTGGTGAAAATAGAAAAATGTATTATTTAAAATACAATTCCGATTTTTATTAAAAAAAAATACAGACGAATTTATATACTCTTCTTTGTTTGAAGTCCAAACAGCCAAAATTGTCGGCGATCGTATTATCACAATCTCATACAAATATGTTTTACTCACTTAAAAACGATTTAAATTTAATATAATTTTTCAGAAAAGACTTAATTTTTAAACAGGTTTTTTTATTTAATATAAATGTATGCAGAATGAGTCTACATAGCTATGTAAATATTGTATAAGGTAGTAATAAAATTATATAAGGAAGTGATGAACGCTGGTTTAAGTTAGCTAGCGACAGAATATAATGATTTTCAAAGTCATTCTTTCATTCGTTCACTCAAAAAGGGGTTCGTTCTTTGCAGTGCAAACGCCAAAGAACTAAAGTAGTGCTTGTTATAAGAAATGATTTGTTACAGAATAAAGCGATGACAGCAGATTTAAAGGAAACGGCAACGATTGAAGTGTACATGTTAGATTGTTTGACTTCGCTTTAAAGCTTTGAACGATTTGAAGGAAATTTACGCTTGAAATGCTTCTATTGACATATCCACAATACTTGAACAGTCCACTTGAGAATTCAATAAACATTACATTTATTTAAATCGTTTTCAAATGTCAGAATGTAATAAAATTTAATTCTTATTTTGTATTTCATAAAAACTACAAAATTATTATTTTCAGTAATATTTGGAAACTTTTAGAAATAGTAAAATGTCATCACGTCTGATGTCGTTTGTAGATATAGGGGGGACGTGACTAAGACGTCTTTGAAAGACTTAAGACTAAAGACTAAGACGTCTTTGAAGAAAATGGCATACATTAAAAAACTTTACTATACGTATAGAGTTTTTAATCGATACAGAAAGATGACTGTCTTTTAAGGTTTGTATTTGTGTGTGTGCTTTCGTGTATATATGGGTGTTCTTGTGTTTGTGCTTATGGGTGTGTATGTGTGCGTACTTAAGTGTGTTTGTGTCTGCTCATGCCTGTGTGTGTGAGTATTTTATGTGTGCGTACATTCAATATAACTTTTTTACTAAAATTATTATTTTTTACGCACCATTCATGTAAAATAACGGAGCTTCCGAGGACTGTTAAATGTATTTATCTCCAGTGCAATTAATTGCAATTCGAGTAGCAATTGTAATTATCATACGAATATTATGAATAAATTTAATTGTTTAATTAGTTCGCGCATCAATTGTATTTTACCGGGAATTTAATTTATGCTGTCGTCCTTTTGAATTATGGTTTAAAATGGTCGCTTAAAAAATTTAAACGACAAAGATTTTGTCACTGTGTCACTTTGTTCATAATATTAGTAAGGTGTAGGACTCCATGCCATTATCA
Source organism: Danaus plexippus (assembly GCF_018135715.1). Lineage (NCBI taxonomy): Eukaryota > Metazoa > Arthropoda > Insecta > Lepidoptera > Nymphalidae > Danaus > Danaus plexippus. Next base: position 1,371,485 of record NW_026869856.1, read on the forward strand.
CAGGTAATCACAATGGGATCCAAATATGGGAATCGATAATTTACTACCGTTGGTTTTTTGAACTTACGACAATTTTCTATGAAAAATTTAGGCGTTCCGGTGTGGAATACTCACCAAAGTATTTTTTTATGTCAAAATAATTACCTCAGTCTGATGTTTTAAAAAAGTCACGTGTTTGGAGTTCTGTGTATATTAAAAAACGAAATACAAAAGGTTTTTAAATGGGTATCGCATGAAAAATTCATAGACAATATTTGGTTGGAGGACCTGCAACCTCTGGAATATGCTCCAGGTGATTGAGCTTTAATTCCAGCGGTTACAATATCGTATCCCGCTCGTGTATTTGCTTATTTACATCGAAATAAAAGTATAAGGACAATTGCTTCATTATCACGAACATAAATTTAAAAAATACCAAATAATAATTGATAGTTTTTTCTATAAAAATATAAACATATACCAAGATATATTTAATATCATTTTAGTGACAACTGTATATAGCATTTACCGAGGAAGATATGGACTTATACGTAGAGCCCCACGAGTAAATACCTCTGACCGTCTTTATTATCCGATACAATACTTTATGTTGTTTGCAGTAAGAGCTACAATCGAATATAATATAATATAATACTAATTCCAGTCACGTATCAGGGATGTAGAGAAGATGCAATCGATCCTCAACAACGAGTAATGTCAGGTTGGTAATATATATAAAAATGCTCTGAAGTTGGCAACACTGGTTTTCTTTATGAGTTTTTTTCAATTATATATCTATATAATGTTTGTTCTTATAAAACAATTGTCCATTTCGTTTATTGACAAACTATATTTACTAACATTTTTATATGCATTAACATTTCGTATAAAAATATTAATCATGTTTTGGCGGTTACTTTAAAAAAATTATTTTATTCATATGATTGTAAAAATATCTTCTGAAACATTTAAAATTATCCATAAAATTTTTGTTCTTAATTTCGTTGGAAAGAATCGCAGTGACTACTTATGACGGTATTATGTTCGGACATCAAAAGTGAAGTACGCCAAGATTTCTGTCGAGTGTTTTAGGAATACCTTTAAATAAATATTTCTTTATGCTTAAAAATGTTTTCAAACTCTATCTGAATTCAATAAAACGTAAGTAGGTTTAAAGTTCGCGGTTCGTCGTAAATATAGAAACTTATCTTCAACTGTCACGCTTGAAGTACTGGTCTTCGTTTGACTCATCTACATTTTTTGTAACTTAATAAATTTTTAGAATTTATTGTTGTTCTAAATGCTGGAAAAAATATTACTAGAGTCTTCTTTAAACTAATAATAGTGATAATAAATTAAATAAACGCATTTATTCAAATAATAATAATAACAAAATAAAACAAACTCCTACGTGTTTTCTCCACACAGTACTCGAGATTATAATTCGTCCAACAAATAAAGACGCTGACATTCGCAAAGTATTTCACGATTCCAGTGCGAATGAAGCCTTAGCTTAAAAAAAATAGCACCGATTTGATCGTTTTTTGATGGTCACATTAAGCCTTACTTTTAAACGCTTAGTATATAGTGTAACGAACAAAATCGTTTTATACACGCAGGCCTAAGCCGATTTTTAAGAAATTATTATATAGAATTTATATTATATAAAATCTCATTTCTGTTTTTCATATTTAGTTTCTAATTTATTCTTCACATTGTCTTATATAAACAGTATTGAATAAAATTCATAAAACATAAACATATGCATATTTTTATACGTTTAAAATTATTTATATAAGTGATACGTTTGAACTAAAATTTTGCTTCAATAATGGCATTGTGTTAGTAAATTAAAAATATCTGTTTCATAACTGTCAAACTGGAGAATTCCTCTGAAGTTCACCACTGAATCGGAAACTCTATCATTAGTACAAATACATCTTTATATTTAATATTCCATAGCTCGTTATTCGCCGTTAAATTGATTTAAAAAAAAAAGTATTTCGTTTCAAACCCGTTGCAATGGAAAGTTATTATTTTGATATTTTAATATTAAGTGCGGTTTTTGTTCGACCATTTTGTTTTTTGTTTTTTTTTTAATGTACGAATGAGCGTATACTGTGAGGTCGTTCGTTTACCAGCATTAAATATAATATGTAATCTGTGGTATTTGATTTTTTTTTATCTGTGTAATATTATAATATAGCTAATATTTCATTTATATTAAGATGATTTATTTTATACATTGGGGAAAAATAAACAACACGTACTCAAATCAGAGCAGCAGATTTAAACGACGTTTTGCTATTCTCATTGATAACAAAATAAATGTAATTAATCGATTTCATTACGATTCAATTAATAAGATTAGATAACTAATCGATTACGAATAGCATCAAAAGCTTTACTGTAAGTCTGAATTGTAAAAAATAAATACGATGAGTATAGAGTTTTTATTCACAAACCTCCATAAACATTATCATTTGCGAAGAATATATTGGAAGCCTGCGATAAATTTTCTAAATAACTCACCGATATCAAGTGTGGAGACAGCATCTTTCACTAAACGGTAACTGTCACCGTTAATTCTCAAGAAGTCGACGCAGCCGAGCAATCCTTCGGAGAGGCCGAGCTTGTTCTGCAAACCAGTAGTGTTACCAGCACCTCCGACCCACACAGGCTCCCGGAAGGTCATCCGCGAGAAGAGGCCCTTGAATGACCAAAAAATTAATGTTACCAAAATTGTTCACTAATGTCTATGGTATAAAACTTCTTAGCATTCTATGGATTCACCGTGCGGGTGCCGAGTCCATCGCGTTGTAAGGAGAGGAGCTTTAACAGTGGCTGGGACTTGTGACTCAGGTGATTTTTAAGGGGCCCCATATAACGCGCGATAAACGCTCAAATCTACCGTCAAAGCGTCCCTCCCGAACCAAATTTGAAAAGAGCCTACTAGGTCTTATTATTCTTAATATTAAACCGACGTTGGGATTGCATTTTAAATAGATAAGACTGCTTCAACTACCGACTTGAGTTCCACTATAGTTTAGGTGCTAAAGCGTCTGGAACACGATATTCCAGAGGTTATAGGTTCTATGTAACCGGCAGCGAAAACTTTTTTATTCCATTTGATTAATATACATATCATAAAGCCGCAATATTTTAAATTAATTCATATAGTCCATAAAATAAAGTATACCAGTCCCAGTTATGAAAAAAAAAGATTATAATTTTTTCTTACAATAGTAGAAATTTTGAAATTCACGTAAAATAGAGAAGCCATTTGATAGGACAAGCGAAATTGGTGAGGCCTGGGATCTTATTGATATATATTTTTCATCCCAGCGACGCGACGCTCCAATCCGGATTCAATTTGGAAATAACCGAGCGTTAAACTCAAATCAAATAACCGTAAAGCAAAACCACAAATTAAATCGCACCCTAATATTGCACTCGTACAGCGACACTTGTCAACCATTATCCGTTTTATGGCGGGAATTTCGTCAATTATTATACAACATTAACTCTGTGTAGCGACAATTACCGAATGGCAGAGGTTTATGCCTTCGGGGCATAGGATCAAGGCGCTTTGCATCCATATAAAAGTATGTATATATATATAATTTTTTTATCAGTTAAATAGTTTCGTGCCTTAAAATTTACATATATGATTATATACGATACATTTAGTTCCTGTTACAAATATAAAGCGATGCTTTTTTAATACTGCATGTTAACAAATAAATAAATATATATTCCATTAAATCATGAATCCGTGAGAATTTTCACAGATAAATATTATTATAATTAAACCGATATCGCTTCCGCCTGTTCCTTTGAAAACCACTCTTAAGTCTGTTCCAACTTCATAGACACAAATATTTTTAATGAACGGCAACACTTTGTTAAAAAGTATATTTTGTTTATGGTACTCCCGAGTTTCCTTTGCGATGTGGAGGTTTAAAAAATAATGAAAGCAAAAAGGTCAATTACAAAGTATTGCTTACACAAAGAGTATATTCTGTATCTTTAATATAATTTGAAATTAATATCGAATAAGATATTGATGTAATTTTCAATATAAAAAAACTTCGTCTCAGACGATATTAATAATAAATAATATCACAATTAATCGAATGTCTTTTTTTTTAATAAATTCTTACACGACGGATAAAATAATTGAACGATTTTGTCGATTTTAATATCATGATGATTTTTTTAATACAGCTTAATTAAGGAGATACATGATTTTTTTAAATATGTTACTTAAAATCTAAATAGGCTTAGTTTAAATTGTTATTTCTTGCCGATATAAAAAAAAATCTACATATTTTTTTAGGAAAACACTTCGAACATTTGTCTAAAGCGACATAAATCTTAATTGACAGTGACAGTAGATAACTGTCTCAAGTCTTCAAAAAAAAAAGCAATAAACCCAAGCCACTAACTAATATGAAAGAAAGAAAGCAATAAACTCTAACATAACATTTTGTGACTGGCCAGTATTAATAATTAATTAATATATTTTTAAAAAACAATAAAACTTACTTTCGATCTCCCGCGCACTCGTTTCCCATTATTCAGTTTGAGCCAGGCGTCCCATCTGTGTCGATAAACAGATATGGTGTTCCATCTACCAAGATGAACTGGTTCAGGAGACCGCAGCACACCTGCGCCGCTACCACAATCGAATCTGTGAACATTTCATTCATTCATTCACTTTCATTCATTCACGTTCAATCTGAAAGACATTACGAACTTAAATTATTTATATTGGATTTCTAACTGTTTTTTTTTACTAAATTTCATAGTATAACATACATTTAGTTAAAATTATTGCAGCTATTTTTCAAGTTTCGGTTATTTTATTATGGAAATGTTTACGATGCAATACCTTTTCGTTGTTTCATATATGTCAGTTAATATTAGAATATCAAATATCTTCAGCCCCTATGTATATACTCCCACGTAGAACAAACAATAACAACTATGAGACGGTTTCAATAATTCTTTACATAATGATGTCTGGATTACGGAGGAAACAAAGCGTACATTAATGTCACATAATAATGTATGATAGATACATATAACGTCTATTAAAATACGATGTTATTTCAAAGTATTTGCCGAATTTATTTATATTTATATTTAAATTTCATTTTGCTTAAATTAAAACCTTCATGGTAACATTCTTAGTAATTCATAAATCGAATATGTGTAAAATATGTTTTAAATTTCGAAACTTTGTTCAATTTGAATGATGTATTACGACGGATGTGACGAAAAAAAATATAGTGCGACGTCATCAATAAAGGATATTAACGTATTTTTATTAACGATTCGTCTGCTTTGGATTCTAGGGTTGGATTAAAATTTAACTTTGTTTGGATTCATATTGTAATGGTTGTGTTTGTAAGGAAAGAAATGTTGGGCTAAGCTTGACCTAAAGTAAATTGTTTTTCAGTTGCATAATCCAACTATCCAATCATTAAATTCCATCGAAATCTCTGAATCCGATGTTCCTACTTCCATATGATAACACAGGAGGCATCCTTAATAAATTTAACTGCCTCAAATACGTGATTTAATCTAGAGATGTCCGTAAACTCCCGAGCTTCCTTAAACTCGGTAAACTTCAAGAACTCCAACAACGGAAACCAGTTAAACTTAAATGTATGGAGCGTCTGATTTGACAATTCATCCAGCGTATGAGAGCTGATAAAAATGATAAAAGTTCCATTGAGTTTGAAATATTCGACATTTTAAACATCGTAATAGTTTTAAATTTGATTTTGGCGAAATTTTTACGTCTCTCTTAATATAATATAAACATCTCTTTTCCAATTTGAAATTATTTAATTCAATTTTAATTGCGATCTATACGGATTCATAAGGCGCACAACTTTATGTTACAGTAAGTGGTATTCGATATGAATATTATTCTTTGTTTGACTTATTTGCCTCATAATTTGGAAGTCAACTAGCTATAACTAGCTATATATATATATATATATATATATATATATATATATATACATATATATATAATTGTTTACTTTAAGTACTATTAAATCAGAAATGAACGGAAAATTATCAAATTCAATTTTCCACAATGACCGATAGACAAACATTTATATAAACATAACCGGGACACATCACACGAACATTACCGATGGAGTTAATTAGTTTGTCGGGTCAAATTCACCTCGATTGTACACTGAGGGCTTACAATGAAAAGGATTTAGATTTTACGCTAACAATCGATTTTAGGCTTAACTTTAAACTTATTATGTATATAATTTTGAATTTTGAAGTTAATCCAGAAACTAGTAAATATATATTTGTTGCCATTAAATTAATTTATGCATGTTTATGTAAAGATATATTGCATGCATAAATTAATTTAATGGCAACAAATATATATTTACTAGTTACTGGATTAACTTCAAAATTAGTTTCAGAATAATGTACGAAGCTATTTTAATCAATAGCTTCGGTGTATCCGCTGGGATATAATGTACAAGTCTCCATGTATGTAGATTCTATCGTGACTTGATATTCAATGCAAGTATGATTCCGTGATGCACAAAGAATTCCGTAATTAATTATATCGTATATCTTATTCTGATATATAAGCTACATTGCTGTAAAGTTTTATCAAAATCAGTAAAGTATTTTTTGCGTGAAAGAGCAACATACATACAAACATATTCACCAACATCCACATTTTTATTCTTATAATGTAGTCTAATCATCGTTAATTTCGAAATTATGTAGCAATTTTCCCAATGATGAAACTAATATTACTCGGATTACTACGCGTATTTTATTATTTTAAAAACCATTTTCCACGACGTTTAGTTACTTTGCAGCAACCGTGATCACGGGCAGACGAGATCTCAATGACGAACCATGAATATGCCAGTCCCATATATATATTACTCTTTCAGTTATCACTAAAGATATTCTAACTAGCATCCTAGGAGAGTAAAAGGATTTAACTGTTGAGATTTCTCTATCAGTTAACGTCAGGACCAGATTCTCTGCTAATATTTTTATCTATTATCAATCAATTATTCAAACACAGTGTTTTATATGATCATTTGAATTCTGAAATTTTCAGTCTAAAATGCGTCTTATTAACCGACTTCATATAAAGCGGTATAATGTTTATCTCCAAGTATATTCTCATTACCGTTTATTATATTTCAGACGGCGTAACATTTAATATCTCTGAACAGGTCTGTGTAGGTTTTTACGGCGTTATCATTATGGGTTTTCATTATGCGTTGCCGTTACTAGAGGCAGACACAACGAAATTGTTCACTTATATTAATATGAGAAATAATTTTATGCTATAATCCCGTTTATTGTCTATATTCTTAATATTTTTCTCACACATATATATATATATAGTATTGGTGTTAAAGAGCAGTCATGCAATAGTTCTGTATAGTTACATAACTCCGAGACATCCGCCAGCCAATGAAACTATCTTAATAAGCAAAATAATTAGTTATCCAATATAATAAATTATCAATCATTAGGATACCAACTATATATAAGGCAATATGTACATTGCCATGATTATATATGTTTCTTAAACTATCTAAACTCACCTTAATTCAACATGTCCATTCCTTAGTATCAACGCCAGGTAATCCCCTGATAGATCGTCGTGTTCACCCGTCAGCAATAACACTCCACGGGTGCGTTCTGGCCGCACCCTCATTCTTAATCGCACCCTTTTGTAAGCGCCCCTTAAAGCACGGAGCGCTAGCCATGACGAACCCGAAAAACGTGGCGTCGCTATTTGCGTAGCTGGAAATAAATTCGTAATTTAGTACAATAAAGTAAATTTATTTGTATGTACATATCTTTAAAATTACTATATATATTCCGTTATAAGCTATTCCGAATGCGATTAACTATGTACATACGTATATGCCGAACACAATTTAATTTTTATGAATGTTCTAAACGATTTCATTTTTATGTAAAAATATATATATATTAATTCTCTCAATAAAATCAATATTTTATATAAAAACAATGAATTATATTAATTTTTTTGTAATTAAACACGTATGTACCTACAAAGACATGGCGAAATTTCATTATACATATATATGTACCTTAAAGCGGTATTATTATCTGATGAATTGGATTATATGAAAATTTAATTCAAAATTAATATTTTAACAACAAAAAAAGTAAATATACAAAAAAAAATATATATTTTTTTTTAAGGAAATTCACAAAATTACTTGAATAGGTCGCTGTTAGGGATTTCACGACGTGATTATATTTTTATAAAAAATTTAATAACAAGAGTATAAATTTTATATTATAAATAAAGGATACAGAAATTTTATCAGAATTCTTAGTGCAAGTTTGCATCGTCAAACTACGTACGTAGCGTTTCCCGTTACTCATTCAATACTACGTCAATATTATAATGTTATAAGATTTATGAATTAATAACTATTAACGCACCGTTTGTAGTCTGACGATACGAACTAAAAATAAGCATATAGAAGATTCGGAATGTAATATATTTTCCAAGTTTAATTAATTAACCACATATGAAATTTTAAAAATATATAAAATTATCCTTGCAACCAACAAAAAAACCAACCAAACAACCAGCAACCAACAAACACTTATTTTACTGACTTTTTTTTAATGCTAAGGCTCCATTCGCATTGGAAATGTGTAATATTTTGCTAATGTCAACGTCTTATTTGTTGAACGAATTATAATCTTGAATTTTACTGACTCCACTAATCTCAATTGACGCTGACACTTGAAGCATTGTTGAAAGGATCATCTGTTTTACTATATTAATATCAAAGGACTTAAATTTATTGTCACTCCTGTTCTAGATGGCAAAAAAATATTATACTAACATGAAATTTTGGGAGCATTAAACGTGTAAATATTAAAAGTACTGATATTAAATTGAAGTCGGAGATGTTTGATTGTTTGTCGTTTAGTTAAATTTTATATTAATATTAATTTATTTATTTTTAAATTTTTATTCAACTCATTTGAATCTTAATACAAACGAACACTGAACATACATTTAATTAATCTAAAAAAAAAATCATATTTTATTTCAAATACGTTTTCCCAAATCTATCTTTCATATACTAGTTAATTTGATGTTATCTTGAACAAGACGTGCTATTATAAAGATGGCAACTTTAAGAGACTACTATGACAAATCAATAAATATATCAACATTTAAAAGCAAACGATAATTTAATTCATATTAAATACATCGAGCTGACGAAATGAAGGAAACGTTACAAAATAATATTTCGTAACAACAGAAGATCTGATATAACATCGGATAAAAACATATTCGTACACAGAACAGCCATTTATTATAACTTCAAACGCTCCCGAACTTTCTGACGCGGGGTCATGTGGGATTTCGCAGCTTAAATAGGACCTGGTCTTTGGCATTTCACCCTTTTAGCTATACACGTTACAAAACAATGGAGCTATTTGTAACTGTGATATAAACTCAACAAATACGGATGATAATTCGCAACCTATGATATTATATACAAAATTACGTGTCTGTAATTTTACGTTGTGTACCTTTGTGTAGTTTACAAAAGTGTTTGACAGGTTCTAAATGTTTTACGTTAAATATTAAGGTAGTTGATTGTTGTTGAATCGTTGAATCAGTGATTAGTTTGCTTCAATATAAATTAAAAGTATTTAAACATATTAAAAAATTGTTTATCGCTTGTAATATACCTTTTACAAATTCCTAGTCTCAGCTGGTCACTGATCGTGAGCGCTGTACATTATATAGCTCCTCACTCAAAATGGAGTCTAGAGTCTAGACTGAGTCTGACGTGAGCGGACTACATTAATCTAGAATGAATGATTCTTTCTTTATGAGTGAAAAGCGTTTAATAAAATATTATTTGAAATTAAAATGTATTAATACTCGTATTCCTAAAAAAAGAGTTCGTTATCATAATAATAATATGTGAAGTGAAATCTTACTAATACCTGTTTAAGAAAATTGCATTAAATGCACATGGATTTTAATAGTTAAGGTTTATATGAAAAATAGTAAAATTTTATATATATCGACGCTATCAGCTTTAATGACGGATGGAACATGAAAAAGACTTGAGGCTGTCATCGATTATTATAAAAACTTATTGGTTAATATAATTATTGTTAAAAGTAAAACGAAATCGAAGACTGTTTGAAAGGAGAATAGAACTATGTTTGAATTCTGGTATAAATATGACGTCTGGACGCACGACGGCAGAGTTCAGTGAGTGCGGATCATAAAGAATGTGATCATGAAGAACCTTCGAGAAATACAAGAACATTTAGAAGAATTGAAGTTTCATTTTAAAATATCTGGAACGTACTGAAACAAGTGACATTTGTATTAAATCCGATATATATACATATATATTTTAAATACAATATATTTATTGAATAAACATCACACACACTACCGTGACTTTAACACACGCATATATAATACGTCAGTCGATAAAGATTCCTTTGTGTGACTAAATGTCAAACGTAATGACATTTGCATTCTAGTATTGGACCTGAAATAATCAATTAGCTATGTAATATTATATTATTCCAGTGTGAATGAAGCCATAGCTCAAAACGAGAACAAAATTAACTATGTTCAAGTATAGATAATTCGGTAAAAATATTGTACAATACCGAATTCGTATAATAGAATTGGTAACAAGACACATTTTTTATATATTGAAAATAAATATTCACCACAATGTTACGTACGGGCATCATTAAAAATAAGGGGGTCCACCACAACCAGTAGAATTTTGAAAGTGGTCCACGAGAAAAATAAGTTTGGGAACTACTGAAGTCAACGAATAAATATTTTTGAAAAAACGACAATTCCGGATACTTTTTGAACACATCTTGTTATATACGGGCAATGTATTAAAAAATAAATGAACATCGCCGGGACAAAATCGTTGTATGGATAAAATATCATATTACGAGTGACGTCACTGACTCCGCGGAACGCGACCAAGCCGTGTGAACCAGAAGATCCCTGACACCACTCAAGCTATGGAATGGCATTGCTATCCTAACATCGGGGCAATCATGTAGTCTTAGGTATAGGTTATAAGTTTTAATATGTAATTCTTATTATAATATACATATAAGTAAGTTTCGTAGTTTTCCCAAGCCTCTGGTTGCCACCCTACATAATTACAAAGCATTCGTTATAAATTAACTCATAATATATCTTTAAGATAATGACGTCATTCTAACCATTTTTTTTATTTCGCATTATCCAAAGATTTATTTCGCTCAAAGATTAACTTCTTGGTGTGATGAATTTTCATTATAATATCAAATTAAGCCGCTGTAGGTGCAGGGAGTGTCTACTCTCTAGTATAAAATGTGCCTTGCTATAAATTGAGCTCGGTAGATATTAAATTTTATATTAAAATTATCGTAAGCAAAATATACGTATGTGTATTTTCTTTTATTTGGAAAGCAAATTTATTATTGTTATTATTTTTAATGTATCTTGTTAATTTGGGTAATTCTTAACCTTAGATTTTTAACCTTAGTTTTTGCTGAACGTGAAATAATTCATCCAATTTTTTGTTGATTGGATTTGCGGATGTGTTGCCACCCTTGATCTGGGAAGAGGGGGAAGTGGGAAAGGTGTAGGAAAGGATGGGAAAAGGGAAAGGGCAACCGGCTTTCTCACTCATCGGATGAAACGCAGCCATCAAAGACTACTTTACGCCGATCATCTGTAAGAGGATGGTACTTCCCCGGTCGAGCCAGCCCATGTTCGAGCTGTAGTGACTTGACCACAGCTAGGCTCTACCACCTACAATATATGAATGTGAGACTAACCATTAATATATTTTATTGTTCCATATCATTTGTCAGAGGTTATCGCAAATAGACAAGTATGAATACTGCAAGTTTGATTTAATACTCGTACACGTAACTACATACTACGTGTTAAGAGTTTTTTAACTCATGAAATTTACACATTTTAGTATAAACATTATTGAATGATAAACGAGAAACATTACGTGTGCAGTTTGACGTTGCTAAACAGCGCTGACCACACCGATTTTGTCTGTATATGTGTATACAGCTTTATTTAATAACTGTTGTTCGACTTTAATTTTTTTAGTATAAAGAAAATTAAAGAAAATTGTGTGTTTTGAAGCGAATGGTGCTATATTGAAATGAAAATTCAGTTTTCAGTTTTACCTAAGAAAAATATACTAGGATACTAAGTAACTAGAATTGAAAAATGATGACGTTCTTAAAATTTTTTTAAGTGCCAATTTATATGAACAAAATTATAGTTTCGAAACACTTTGTAACTAACTTATATTATTATGAATGACACAAAAATAAGAGATATCGGAGGAGGAAAATCCAAAGCAATATCCATTTAAGAAATTAGTTCAAAACGAAGGCATTTATATACATACATGAAAATCAACAAAAAATATTAAATATAATGAACACTACTAAATATTCAGTTATTAAATTTACTTTAGTGCCTCTTTAAAAAATACTATTGTCAATAATCGTGTTTAAAAAGTCAAAATCAAAAGGGACGTAGCTTGACAGTAAATAAAACTAATATTTTCGCGTGTATGTATGTATGTCTGTTCTTATTTAAAGCTGCATATGTCTTGGACGTTTTCATCTCGTCTGTCCGTGATCACGGCTGCTGCAAAGTAGCCGAAACGTAGAGAGTATGTTATTGGTAAAAAAAAAGAACGCGTGGTAATTTCGAAAATATTAGTTTTATTTGAAAGAATAATCGCGAAAGTCTTAGATTTTTTTTCTGTATATCGTTATAACGAATAAAACACAAATAATAGCCGTAGATTATAAATTATCTATAACTTGTTAAAGATCGCTATAGGACAGTCAATTTACTGGCAGTATAGTAAAATTACATATATCTTCTTCTTCTTATTAGCGTTTGTCCCAACTTATGACGGGGTCCGCTCTCCAAATTTTCTTCTTCCACTTAGTTCTATCATGGACATCGTCTTCCAGAACTTACTTCTTACGCTACTTCTCATGTCTTGTTTTACAACTCAACCATCGTAGCTTTGATCTGCCCCTGCGCCGTTTGCCAGATATAGTAAGATTGACTGCTGCGTTACCTACGTACTCAGGTGGTCTCTTTTTGACGTGTCCATACCAGCGCAGCAAATTACCTTGCAACTTATCCGCGACATTGCGTACGTCAAGACTACCGCACATACTCGTTACGGACCTTATCGAGCCTGGTCACTCCGCACAACCACCGCAGAATTTTCATTTCGGCTACGTGAATGTAGTCAATGCCTTTTCGTAGGTGCCCAGTAAAATTACATATATACTACGTAACAACTAACACACTTCATTTCGTCACAATATTCGAAGCTCAATTATATTTATATCACAAATAAAAAAAAACAACAAAAAAATTCTGCTTTAAAGCTACGTACATATAATCATTTAATATAATTTTCATACTTTAAAAATTATTCGTAATAATGTTATTATTTAAAATATTTTTTCCATTATTTTATACGATAATTGAGAGACGTTACGATTCGCCTCGAACGGCTACGTCTGGAACTCATTAAAAGTTTTCCTTTGTGTTAAATAACGTATCTGTTACATTAAGAGACAAAACAAATTGTTTAACTCTATACTACTTTTATACACTATTAATTAAGAGTTATCAAATATTATATAACGTATATATATATATATATACGTTTGTCAACAATCAAACTCTTTAATTTTTTTTTTCCCACGGCATCTAAAAGTAAATAGCGTAATAACGCACAAAGACGCTGAAAATAATTCGATTCTTTATTAAAAATTTTATTGTATCGAATATTTTTTATTGGCAAACTACCAACATTGAACATACCAATGTATTTCTTTAATTATAGTCCAAATAAAGCAAATTCATCAAGCTAAAAGTTGCCATAAAACTGACATTATTTTATAGATAGCGGTTTAAAAAAAAATAAAGACGTCATAATCCACAAAACTTTACAAAATAAAATGTATTTTTACTAATTATTTTATATTTAAAGTTAAAATTTAAATGAATTTTGAGACACTTAAGTATAGATTTCAAATGATAATGTTGAAGAGTTGCTCCTACTTCTATAAAAGAGCAATAACATTTTACTACGGCACTTTGTAAAATAACGAAAAGGAGGAATTAAATTACCGTTTAGTTCAGTAAAATCGTGCCTTCATAATTATTAATACCAAGTGAAAATTCTTACCTTCATAATGGAACAGATAACTTATTCATTATTAAAGTTTAAAATGGAAGATTATTGTGCAATAGTATTTTATGTGATGAAAGAAGTTTGTATACGATAAAACCTCCTTTCTACTTAGAAGGGAACTGATTGAAAAGTTTTAATTGGCTAGGAAAGTTGCCACGTCCTACGTCCTCGTAGATACATGATAAAACGAATTGATCACGTACGACCTCTACTGGAATATAACGAATGAACTGTCGACCCCGCACTTTAAACTTATTTCCCATATTAATATAAATTTATAATTGAGCTATAAACTCTATATGGCATTAAAGTTCGCTTAATAAAATGTAGAAATTAGCACACATTTCAAATAAACTTATTTATCGTGTTCTGTTTCGTAGGTACATGAAAACTTTAAGGACATAGATAATAAATCGATATAAAAGTTTAATTCGGTAAATTAAAGAATAAGGAATTAAATTAGAAGAAAGAAAAAAAAAATATAATAAATAAAAACAGTTTTTTACACCTGAATCGAATAGATTTTGATACAATAAAAATAAAATATGACGCTACAAATTATATTATGACGTATTTTTGTCTGGCTGTAAACAGTTACACCGTATTTATATAAACCGTATTTATATTCACACACACAGGTGTGTGAATATAAATACGGTTAACTCACACGAACATTACTTCGCAAATAAAGAAAGTTATATAATGAATGATCAAGAAGTGACGTCACAACTAAAATATAATCTTCATCAAAAAAGATTCGGTAAACCGATCAAAATTTTAATACTTTCAGTGCATAATGAATGTCTTGAACATTTTTTTATCTATTTGCCTTCCATTAGCATTTCTTACCTGGCTTACATTTCCCAGGGCAGACGCATTTTATCTCAGTACAATCGCAACTGCAGCTCTCAACTGCTGTTGTTCTGGAAGGCGAGGAAGTACCGCCTGGCACCTGGCGAATCAGAAACAACACTAGTATTATACACGTTGATTTAATTGACATATCAATATTCTATAGAAACTTAGACGATATAAATAAATTATTTATATGATTATTGAAACAGAATAATTAAGAAAAAAAAAGTATTATCTTAGATATTGTATGTATATATTTCATGAAATCAAGAACAAATAGATTTTCACAATATTACGTCTTAAAATTTTCATAATATCTTATTTTTAAATAATTTTTAAATTGTCCAATTTTATTTATTAAATAATATTATTGTTATTTCATTCATTCTGTGTGTAATGTAGTGTTGACAGACAGACGCCTTCGTCGCGTTATCCGGTGACAGTTACTTTCGACACGTCTTCCCTTAAACACTATCGGCGAACTCACGAAGATGTCGGATTTAAATCACAATGCCACCAAGTATACGCGACTGTTTTAAGTGCCACTTCTGTGACACTATTTTTTATTATTAATAAGGCTTTTTGTACATACATTTATATGCATTTTTAAATTGGGGTATTTATCTTATCTTTTGTAATTTTTTTATCTGTGGCTTACTTTGAAACTTATGTTATTCTGATATAAGATAGACGTGTTTTCAATTTTATTTCTTTTTCTAAATGTAGGGAACGCCGGAGCCAAAAATATACATATTAAATACTATTTATATTTATACATTTATAGATTAAATATTGTTTTGTTTGTAAATGTAAAACAAATAATTGGCTGTATAATCTGATCCTTTGCCTTACCTTTTGTTCCAAGCTGGGTCCCAAGGTAGTAACCTTATCTCTCCTATCAGCGAACACATTGTCTCTCTCAGCTATGATGTTTAAATCTATTTCGCTAACTCCGTCCTCTATGAGACTGTTTAAACCGTCAACTTCTTTGTAAATCTCTCCCGTATACGTGTAATTTCGTTTGGTCTGAAGGATAGTGGGGAGTGTTGCTAGTCTTTGATCGATATGTATTTCGCTTACATTATTCTTATTAAATCTATTGGACGGGGCTATTTCTAGTTCAGCCGAGAAAGAAACGTCTTTCTGGTAAAGCACATCTTCTTGCTTGTCGGATGAGCTCTCCGTTGCCTTCGTTGAATTCAGTTCTAGAAAATAATGAATTAATTTTATGGTTGTCGGAATAATGAAAGTAATCCTATGCATGCACTGGAAATAGATAGATGGCGCTGTGTTAAAAAATTCTAATAATTATTATAAGTCCGTGAGTTAAACGGGCTGGCCTTAAGCGTCTTTGCTTTATACAAAAAAAAAAAAAAAAATCAAAGCAGTGAAAATATTTAATAAATTGAATTACATATGATAGAAATTAATTATTTTTATAGATTTTTTATCAATCAAATGTTTTAGGACGAAAAACACGTTCACATAAAAGCTGTACGAATAAATCTATCATCTACGTATACATAAACTAGAGGCGATAATAAGTTGTACCAGAATATTCTAAACCCCGTCGAACTACTTAGACATATTAATAATTTATTACTATATAATGTATGTAAATCTCAATGAGGAGACTCCGTTTTAATCCGGGATCCACTTCTTCGTGTTTTCTAGCACGTAATACATTTTCTAGACTTTGCATAATTTAAAACTTGACAGCGTTTAAAACGTAATTTATAAAGGTTGTACTGGAATATGCTTTACAGGATTACACGTGAAAAATATCATTTCATTGCCAGTCTCAGGAATAGCGATAGTTTGAAACACATTGGCTCGTGTGGTTGTTTGTCAATAAAGCGAAAAATAATGTAGAGATGATGAACCGTATTTGCATAGCTATGGCTGAATACATTAAGACATTATACAAAAAAAAATCGATCATTATATTTATTAATACACCTCTTCCTTCATTTTGCGAACAGCGTTGGATTGGAAGGGTTTAATACAACTTCAGTACAACTTACTACTTGGAAGTCTTTAAGGCAAAAGTAGATTGGCTCTTGAGATGGTGGGTTAAGCAGTTTCTACTTCATTTCCATATACCACCAGGCTGAATGGATCTCAACCACTGTCCGGTTTTCATTATAAAAAAAAACATTCAACACAAAAACCACGACATTCGTTTTTTAAAATTTACGAACAGGAATAAAGCTAGGAATTTATTTATAGACACAACTGAAAAGATTTTAATAATCTTCTAGACGTAATATTAAGAGTAAATATTAATAAATGATAAATTGTTTCTAATAAAATTTATCGAGTATTTTAAATAGTTTTAGTTGAGATTGTCGAATGTTTGTTATACGTACGTACATATTCTAAAATCAAAATGTTATTGCTAGAACTTCTATGGCCCGTGAAA
This sequence comes from Danaus plexippus, assembly GCF_018135715.1. Classification (NCBI taxonomy): domain Eukaryota; kingdom Metazoa; phylum Arthropoda; class Insecta; order Lepidoptera; family Nymphalidae; genus Danaus; species Danaus plexippus. The sequence goes on from NW_026869856.1 coordinate 1,389,062, forward strand.
CTATCACTTAACGTGTCCCATGACATTAATAATTCATTTACATGTGTGACCCAATTAAATTTCAAAAGCAATTTTCATGACGAATATCGTTAATAGATTATACATAATTTAAGATTTAATAAATATTTTTCGTATGAACGAAAAATCGATTATATAATATTACCGCTCTAATATTGTATGAAAATATTTAAAAAGACTCACATTGAATTAAAAAAAGTAGTTACCTGTTTATATATAAATACTAAGAATTGTAGTCTTCGCTTATATATTAATTCTTTATTAATAATATTATATAGATAATCTGTTTTCACACAAATAGATTAACAACGAAACACTAATTCGTAAAGAAATGATTTTGAACTCAAGAATACACACACGTACACACATACACACAAGCTATAAGACATTCAGATACACGCACACATTCGTACATAATAAAATATTTTTATTATATCACACTTCTAAAGATCTTTTTATTCAGTCTCCAACATATTTTAAATCGAACTGAAGATGAGTAGTCCTCAAACACCTGGCGAATTACACACGTTTGTCACATTCGTTAGCACTTAAAGCGGAGTCAAGCAGCGCTTATGCGCTTTTGAAAGGTCAATAGTCTCTATTTTGCAGCGAAATTTTAAAGCGATTTTCGCTTTTATCCCCTTGTTAGTCTGAATTTCTGTTATTTAGAGGCGTTAAATAACAAGAAGAGCCAAGTGTTAGTTATGGCTTTTAGAATCATTGCCATTTTTTTTGGCAGCGCTGCAGATTTTAGGCTGCGCTTAAAATGTATGGTCATATAATTTTTCCGTATAAGTTCACGTTAATCTAGTTTTTTACGGCTTCGTTTGTTTGAAGCGTTTAGTTTTGACGTGTTTTTTATGGATATATTTTATAAATGAGCCACATCACAGTATATCTATTGCAAAAACTTGAGTTATAACATTACCACGAAATGTGTTTTTTGATTCTCAGTCTTAAAGTCTCTTTGAAAGAGTTTTAATTTAATCAAATATTTGTTTTCTATCTGACTCTCAACGATCGCTATAAAAATACTCACAATAAAAACCTTAATCGAAAGTCTTTGATGTCTTATTTTTTTTCAAGGAAATAAATTGAAAACCTGTACTAAGGGTGGCCAAAGTACTAAAGTTGATCTCGAAGTATGGACCATTATTCTCCTCGCAATCCTTTTCTATATCTAGTGTGTTCCAACCTTAATACGTCGGACGTCTACAGCAAATTGAATAAGACAACTCCCTTTGATGTGATTTTTCCGATTTGTTTTATAATATATAACTATCGTCTTTAAAAATAAAACATTTTCACATCACATATACGTTAGACCGAGTACACATTCATTGTTATTCAATATATTTAAAATACAATATAAGTTTCCTTAATATCATTTTAATTTCATATAATTAAATTAAATAGATTAATTTGATTTAAGTCCCGAAATATCATATCAAATTCAACTCCACGGTTAAAAGTTGTTTTGTTTGTAGTCAAAGTACTTTTAAATACGTTTTAAAATAAAATATCGTTCGTAACAAATGTCTTCCAGACTTTGTTACAGCATAAAACCGTTTTTGTATTTACAGAAGACAGATACTTGACATTTGATCTCCACTCGTTCGGAAACTTGTATATAATTTAACATTCTGTACTGTCGCGGTCGTAACAAAATGGTATTTTTATTTATTTCTTTTGAATATTTCTTTTCTATATTTTAACAGAATTATATATTTATATTTAAGGGTGTTTAAAATAATTTCTTTTTAATTAATTTTACAGGGTTTAAATTAATTAATTTGCATTGGAAAATAATAAGACTTAATAAGACTAGTCGTGTCAACTGACAGCTGATATTTTACATGTACTATAAATATCTTAATTAATGGAACTTCTACATATATATTACAATTGAATTAAAATATCTGTATCAATTAAAACTGTGTTCAAAATACCGATAGCTAGTAAATAGCTTACCATCCCTTACAGCTTCAGTTGTAATAACTTTTCTTCATTTATTTAATTATATTTTAGTAAAAGATACATTTCATCGCAAACCATCTGAATTTGAATCGCATTATAGTGAGCTGCTGTTTGCTGTAAGTCTAACGAGAGCTCGGCACTGTCTTTATGCAAATCATACAAAGTTTTAATCTGAAAGTATTTTTGGCACATATCTCTAAACCTAGTTGTATGTCGTGAGCAGCCGAGGAAATGTTTAGTTAATCTCGCAATGGGACTATTTAAACTAAGTATGGCGGATATTTTGTGGTTAAGTTACTTAAAACGGCAAAATACCATTGTTATAACAAGTAAAGATAGTTTCGTTTAATTGTTGGAAATGTTACTGGTCGAATGTAAGAGGAACAAAATTGGCTTTTTCGAATACCCTTAAAGACATTTTTTTTAAATAACCTATTCGATACCAACAATTATATTTAAATTTTTTATAAAATATCAAACGTAACTAACACGGAAGTTTAATTAAAGTGCTATCGGAGCAACGAAAATTGATTGATTATCTGAAATAAATATGAAAACTGAACCGAAAAATATGATTCTAATAAATAGGGAGCATCGGGAGTGGATGGTCTGATCATGATTTATGAGAAACAGGCGGTTCCTTATTAATGGCTTCTTCAATACGGGAACCGCGCAACATTTTATCTTGAAAAAATCACAAAATTTATACACGTAAACAAAACATTATATATATTATGTTTCATATAAAATTAACTTTTAATTATAGCATTCAAGTGTGTAAATCAAGTGTCTAAATGGAATGAATATTTTCTTTTAAATCATCTATTACAGTAGTTTGTGATGTATTAGCTTAAAAAAATATACAGCTGTATTAAATCAAAATTACAAACGTAGACTTAGACGTCAAATGAAAAATTAATCACAGTTTAAAATACAGTTAAAAAAATACTAAATTTGTATGTTTTTGCGTTCGAGGGAATAATTGTAGAAAGATTTTAAAGGAATGTAGAAGAGAGTTTAATTAATTTGATAAGATAAAGAGATAAGAAAGTGGAGATCTCTTTAAGAATTCTTAACATTATTAGTATAAATGAAATCAAAGCCCTTTGATTTAATTGTAAAAAACTTATTTAAATATGTTACTGTTGATTTTCTTGATTGCAAATGTATGTTAACTTTCGATTTACCATTGATATGTTTAAGTAAACTTTCGATTTACTTCAATTGACTGTTGATATACGCGTGTTAACTTTCGACTTACTGATGTTAACTATTGATTTAGATATATAAATTCCGAGTTAACTCACCGACACAGCCATAGCCATCTACATGCAGCACAAACCCTGGCCCGCAGCCGCACTCATACGTCCCGTCATGAAGTTCTCTGCACAGCTGTTCGCACGGACTGCCTTCACCACACCTTCCTGTAAAGAACAGCATCCATTACTCCTGATCTGAAATCTTCCAATCTGACTAACAAGAGGATCGCAGATAAGAAAGAAAGGCAGTATTTTTATTAAATCACAATTATTCCTTTTAGTTCCTAGACGAATTTTAAAATGGGTTAATTAAAAAAGAAAATTTGGTCAGCCATAAAATTTTATAAATTCATATTAGATCTAATATGTGTATTTTTAAGTAATTATTATTATTCATGAGTAGATATTTATATGGTATTTAAGGGTTATAAGAATATAGACATATAAGTATTTATATATATGTATATAATAGCTTCTAGTCCCGGCTTCGCACGGCTGTACATATTTTTCGTGGTTATATATATATATATATATATATATATATAACGAAGTACCACATAATCCTTTCTATCAATAAATAAAGCCTATGTTACTCAAATCGAATGAATTTTGAAATCAGCACCGCAGTTTACGAGTTTATTCGTTATAAACATACAGTCACACTAATTTTTCATCCTTATAATATTAGTGTAGATTTTCATTCCTCGATGTTACTTTGAGCATCTGGTCCGATCGTTGTTTATACTGGACAGAAAAAGCTCAATAAAATGACCCTATGTGGTAAGCCTTTGCCACAGCGGTTTAAAAAAAAACGCCAAATGCATTATAAATATAAACCCTTGCCTTTGATGCGAATGTTTAAAAACTATTCCAGTCACTGCGAACAAAATCACATATATTTTTCTATTATTATATATTGTTGAATGTAAAAATGTTTAAATCACACTTTCACACTGTCTTCTTCCTTTATAGATATATATAATTAATATTGTTTGTCTGTTGGTACAGCTAAAAACTTTTTGACGTCAGTTCTATTGATTTGTACTGAATAATGAACTCCAAGCCTGAAGTTTTTGAATAGTGAAACATGATAATGTACTCTTTGAGTTATAATTTAGGTGAAAACCTATTAAAGGACCTTTTTAAATTTTCACGTTAAACTTGAATGAATTTCAAAAGTTACGAGAATTTTCTTTACCACATCATAAAAGTATTTTTTCTTTATATGGCTGGAATCTTAACAAGAAAATACGCTATTTTACTAAAATATAACTTTATCATAATTATAATTCACAATTTATTATATATCTTTTGACTTTTACACGAATTACAAAAATATCAAAGATAAGGTGAATAAATGTATACTAGATATAAGTTTTTATAAGGAAAAAATAGCAAATTCCCAAAAGAAATGGTTACAGCGGATTAAATGATACGTAATTGAATTTATTATTTTCTATCGAAGAACAATAAAGTATTTATTAGATATTACATAAGAAAAATGAAGTAACGAATGTAATAATCGTAGTTACGAGAGTAGCAAAGAAAAAACTTAAATGAGATCGTCGATTTTGTTCGACATATCGGCGCGGCGCCAAAGAATTACTAGGTCTAGGTACATATATGTATTTATAAAACACAGTTAAGGCAAAATAAACACTATTTGAATTAGTATGTTGTTTAGAAAATAAACATTACCAGCAAACAAACACAGGACTGATAGAGTTATGAAAAAATTTAATTTATATAAGTTTAATTTTAACCTAAGATATTTGATGTGTTACATAATTTTAATTTAATTTCATCATCTTCATCATCATCATCATCATCATCAGCCTATAGGAGCCCACTGCTGAGCAAAGGCCTCTTCTCACATGGAGAAGGTTAGAGCATTAATCACCACGCTTGCTCAAGACGGGTTGGCGATTTCAATCTTATAATTTGAAATTATAAGACCAGGTTTCCTCACAATGTTTTCCTTCACCGTCCGTCAGTGGTGTCTAAATACTCTTAGAAAGTACATATGATTTAGAAACATCACATTAGTACTTGCCAGGTTTCGAACCCGCGCCCTCACGTATGAGAGGCGGGCCTTTAACCTCCAGGCCACCACGACTTTTAATTTAATTTACATCGATTCAACAATTATTTGCGAAACTTCTGAGAAATATTCACGAATAGCATCGCTTAATTGAAAACTTATAATACGAGCAAGTTCCTTAATATATTAATATTCTATATATTTTCTTTGTTTTCAGTCACGTGAAAATATTTGATAATTTATTTTAGCTTATTCTGCGTGCCTTCAACACAATACGCGGGAAAACTATGAAATTGTTAGCGCTAGGTGACAAACGGCAAGATTAAATGACAGACAGTTACATTATCTTGCCTTTGATCACGATAACCGTAATGTAATGGAAACTTCGCATAATATATAGGACAAAATAAACGAAGTTATATCGTAAACTAGTTTCATTATGTAACTTAGGTTTAAATTATTATTTTTTTGTATTTTTTTAACCATTTCTTTTATGTACGTTCAGTGTAAATCTTCCACTGGATAGGTGCAGGTTATTTTCAATGAGTAGAGAATAAATACATAAATAACCTAAAGCTAGTCTTAATAATAAGATAGAAAGAATAACACAATTAATTTTATTCTTTCAAAGAAACAAAACTTTGACACATGTTGTGTTAAAATGTCAATAGTGATTTTTTTTTTTATTAATACTTACGATTACGAGTTTGTTTTAACAGCTTCTAAATAGATTTTATACTTGAGTTATACCTTAATGAGGTATGAAAAATACTCTTTTACCTATACATAAAAAAAAATCACATCCCAAATAACTTTCGCTTATTTGAAAACGATATAAATATTATAACTTTGTTTTATATTAGGGTATCATGTATGTAATACTGCCTGTAATTTTTAAAGCAACTTGAGCCACGTGATGCGAGATTGATGGATATTTTTTTCTCGTATATTTTTATTCCAAATTTTGGTAACACGGACTCAAGTCACAGACTGAAGCGGTGATTCATAAGACTTAAAGTAGTCTCGTTAGTTGAAATTCATGTAAAAATGAAATTAAAGAATACAGTATTTTATTTTAATACTGTCTATGTATATTGTATTCTAAATTCGAAAATATAATTATATATATCAATATTAAAGAAAAAAAAAAAAACCTACGAATTAAATGTTCTATATTTAAAATTACTTGTATAATTTGTTTCATGGGTATTGAAATTTATGATAATTAATTATTTCTTAATATTTTATATTATATTTTGTGAAAAATATATTATGCATCCGAGTATTAAAAAAAAAAACTCGTGGCTGTCGTACGCTCGATGAGGGATGTGATTTTAATGTGACAGTATACGCTCATGCCGATAAAAATTTAAAGTCATTCAGCCGTTATTCTGTAATATCTATGAGAATCAAAGCATGTTATAATTTTTAAAAACATTCTGATTACAAATAAGAATAATACAGACATAAAAAAAAACTATTTTATCGAAAAAAAAAAAGTGGGATTTTATATTCGATTTATTGTTATTTCACTAATTGGAGTTATAAAACCTTTTTTCATACATTTAATAACTAAAAATTCTACTTTATTTAGTGTTATGTAAATAGGTTTCACCTGAATCTATTAATTTATTTTTTTTTTTGCTTCATCTAGGAACTTGTAAAACGCGCTCCTATTATTCCGTAATAACATTTTGAGCTTCGTTGATTAATGCGGAACACGTGGTGCTCATACTAGCAGAGACTCATTTAACTTTATCATAATAAAATTAAATAAACCAATTTATAACAAATAAAAAGCTCAAACATGAAATGAATAGGCAGATTATGCGTAAGAATCCTTACGTATTTGTGTGAAACAAGGAATAAAGCTGGCAAGTTTGTTGTTTTATTTCGTATAATAGTAATACAAACTCTTTTATCCGACCTCATTACATTTAAGTCGAATAGATTTTTCCCATTTCATACGGAAATAGGCTTAAATATATCAAATGTACTTGTAGCTTTAGTTCCCCGTTCGTAAGGGCTTTGTTTAACCATGTGCCATTTGTATTTTATGATGAAGCCTTGCAACTGGCATGTTTAAAATATTCTGATGTATAATTCCAGCAGGTTGTTAATAGGTCTCATCCTTGATATCTTAATAATTAGTCCCTTACATGACAACATTCATATGCGACCTTCGTCAGATCTTATCCGGCATGAGTGACGGCTTCCTGTATATTACACCCAACATATATATGCACGACACTAACTTAATAGTATTATATGTATATATACTATATATATATATATAACTTCAACCTTGTAATATTTTATATACAATATATTTAAATTGATTTTCCTATTCAAATAAATCAATTATAGGGACTGTTTTTTCTACTAACAATCTCGTAAAATATATGAAATAAAAATATTCTTTGAAAATGTTATATGTAAAGATGTTTAATTAAGCTAACTTCATAGCTTATTTATATATAAACCCTTTAGAAAGTATTTTTTCACTATTATCTTCAAATGTCGATTTTAAGGACAACAGAAATAATTTTAAAATTTCCATTTCCCAATTTTCTCTGTTATTTATAATATATATTTGAATTATTTTTTTAATCTACATATACAAAACATAGTTTAGCAAGGCGCCTAGATAAGAGAGATATTTATAGAATAAAATAGTATTTCCTACTTATAATTTCTTACAAAAATATTAATCAGAATATATAATTATATGAATAGTTTTGGTAATAAATCTCTGTTTACTAAACATTCTTCATTTTGTTACAGCATGATTTACTTCAAGAGTATACAACGAGTTTCACAGCACGGAGAATAACTTTTCTTAATTATATTCTTTGAAGCTGCCAGAGAAACATTTCTTTGAGTAAAACAGCCTTCAGAACCAATACTTGGCGACTTCAGTGTCACAACTTTCTCACCTTTTTCCAACCTGATACCTAATTAATATTTTTTTTTTATTCTTTCTGTTATGTCATTGGAGGTATAGTTTATAAAGATATTTTTTTTTATCCGTCTGAAAATACTCGATTCAATTTATTTATTTAATACGATTATTTTCTATCAAAAACATGGGAGTTTCCAGTTGTTATATAAAAAATCTATTATTAGTATCGAATAACATTTTTATTTATAAAACAAAATAAATTAATCTCTCCAAATCCTATTTATACTGAAACATTTTTGTTTTCGTCGGTTAAGTAAATTATATGGGATTCGGTGAGCGTTAATTATTAATGCACAAACCTTAACGAGAGCTAACAAGGTTATCGGTGTCTAGATACGGTTCGGTTATTCGGTTCGGTTCGGTTATACGCGGTTGATTTTCGGTTAATCATAGATACTCGCCCGATATACTTATTATTTATTTATAGAATCTACACATACAAACTTAGATAATTCAATATATTGGACGTGCTGCACATTACAGATAAAATATATTATATTTTTTTATAAGATATACTGCATTTAATTTAGTCTATACGTGATAACAATTCATTACTATTTCAAATTTCTTCATAATTTGAATGACGTCATTAGGCTCTCTTCATACTACTATATATATAGAACAAGTCAATTAAATCTAATAAATTCTTTCATTTGTCCAAAATAAACTATAATTTGAAATACATCAAAGTGAAATTGCTTTGAAAAAGTTAAAGAGGAAATCAGTTCTTATAAAAGAACAAGCCAACAAAGGACACTTAACGTGAGCTTTGAAGTTGAATAAAATATATTTTAATTATTTTGATGGTGAACATTAGCCTTTATTTACTTACACTTAGGTAAATTACATATGGTGGCAACCAGGAAAACTACGTAACATACTTATATGTATATATATAATAGGAATTACATATTAAAACTTATATCCTATGCCTAAGACTACATGATTGCCCCGATGTCAGGATAGCAATGCCATTCCATAGCTTGTGTGGTGTCAGGGATCTTCTGGTTCACACGGCTTGGTCTCGTTCCGCGGAGTCAGCGACGTCACGTCATGATATCTCATCCATACAACGATGTTCATTTATTTTTTAATATGTTGCGCGTACGTAACACTTAGCCTTTATTGTCATTCCTAATAATACCGTATTACAATTAAAAATTTCAATTTTTTAACGAACCGTGTGCTATGAAACCTTTTTTTATATTAATGAAATAAAAATGGCGGATCTTTAGCGAAACATTAGATTTTTTTTATTCCTTTTCTATGGATATTTGTGTATAAGTCAGCTTCATATAAATAAAATTTCCATTTGCATTCTAAGAAATTAGTTATTTTCGTTCTAAGCCCATATAAAGTCCCAGTTGTAAAAATTCTTATACTTAATATTATAAATAGCAGCAACCAATTTGTCTCGTCTTCAGAAAACGAGAATTTAAGAATTCATAAAATTTTCCAGTATTTGTTCATAACACGGAGGCGGTGGATCTATTTGGCTTCCACAATTAATTTTGTTTCATCTCAAGCCATTTTTAATAACATCGTTTTAATTCAAAGTTATTAATTAATACTCAAAGTACAAATAAGTAAATAAAGTTTATAGAAATGTGAAAAATATACTAAAATTGGATTTAATACGAAGTTTAAACAAAGATATGATTTTAATTTACAATAATATTTTAACAGGAAAATATTAGATATAAACTTAATGCAAAGACGTCGTTCCGACATTAAATGCGAGAATTAGTTGTATATATACAAGATTGTAAGAGTATTCAAGACACTTTTAGCATATTACTTCACAGAGTAAAATAAATTAATATTTTATAGTCATATGACAAAACTTATTCAGCACTGACAACTGCTGTCAAAAACTACATGTCACTTGTCAATATTATATACATACAACAGATATAAAAAAGTCGTACTTTTTTTTATTGTATATAATTTTCATCGTACCTTTTTCTTTTTTATTAAAACGCATATTATTATTTTTATTACAAATTTAACATTTACACGTTTAATTAGAAATAATAATAAATAAAAAATATATTTAATAGGGCACACAAACCTGTTATTGTATCGTTTATCATAATGACTTTAAATTAAAATAGATATTAAACCTGTTAACATATTATTACTATAAAGATTTCCTATTAAAATATTCATATTTCCTCATACATTTTCCATACAAGTGACTCTATCCAATTGAAATGAGCGCATCGTTTAAGTACATTTCCCGTCTAACTGAGCACACGATTTGTTTAACACGAAGATATGAAACATTTTCAAACTATTTTATTAAAAAAAAAACCTAGAATTTAATTATTTATAATTCTTATTATATTTTTCATGACATAAACATACTATTGACCAATAAATACTGTGTATCTCTTTGTTATTTTCACATGTATCAGTTACAATTAATAATTATTGACAATCGCCTACAAACAAAATGGCCGCCAACAGCTTCAGGAGATTCAACAGAATAATCCAGATTTAAAGTTGGAATTTAAATACTTAGGTAGTTTGTATACAGTTCACTGAGATTTCAAAGTTAGTTAATTCTTTCCTTACGTTGTTTCCAATTTCAAAGGGAATTTTTAAATTATATCAGAAATGCGTGCTTTTTACTGATTAACATAATTTAAATTCGCTAATCAGTAATTTATAACATAGACAAAAAAAAATGTACGCACGTATAAGATTATTATTTGAAAAAGTATAAGTGGAACAATAACATCTTTGAGCTTATTTGATGATTAATCAAATTTCACGTGGATGCACTTTATTAACTAAACTCAAGGTTTAAAGAATCACCTAAATATATTAGTGAAAGACGTGTTTGTTACACTATTTACTCAAGAACGGCTGCACCGATTTGGCTGAAAATTTGTCGGAAGGTAGATTAAAACCAGGAAACTGATATAGGATACCTTTCATCCCGTTCTGTCGAAAAAAAATTAACTTTATAAAACCCAAAATCTGGTTAACCACGGCTTCTAAGGCGGAACTCAGTTACAAATGTCAGTTATACATTTTTAATTCTGGAATTGACACGAACGAAGTCATAAAATAGCTTTATATAAAATGCATTAGACATATATTTTTATATAATATTTTTTTTAATAAACAACACACACACTACCACGACTTTAACACACACATATAATACGTCAATTCATGACTATGCCTTTTTTTTATAATGTGGCTTTCATCCGTGCAAAGACGTGCACAGTATATTCTGCCAGTGTCGAGTAGAATGGAGAAAATACGATCCGGGATTGACTTTTGAATGAAATAAAATTGAACAGTCTCGACTGAAGTCACAATTAGGAACTACATATGTTGGTAGATCTAAAACAACACAAATTCAATTAAATGCAAACATAGGAGAATGACTATTCCTTAATATGTCAATTGTCATTTGTCACTAAATGTCAAACATATTGACATTTCTATTCTATTATTGCGCTTGAAACAAATATGGCCGAGCGTTTACAGTTCGGTGATAAAATATATTAAATAATAATTATTATCACATTTACCAACAAAAACAATGAACTGTACGAAATAAGACCATAATGTAAAATATTGAATTACATTACGTAGAATCGAATTCGTATTTAATAAATACATTTAATATTTATTAATATTTATGACCGAAGATGGCAACAAAATGAATTGTGGACGAGCAAGTACGGACAGCAAATAACCCTCAGTCGTCCTGAATACGATTCACTTTGTTTGCTGACTGTACAAAGCCATTTCAGATATTCAAATTAGAAAGCTGTTTGGTACTACGGACGCTGTTGGGACTGAAGAGATCTTTAGTAACACTTGTACTATATATAAATAAAATATTAAAGTCTCCAGTGTTGCCAACATAACGACAGAAGTAATGCATGGATTACTATAAAGTATTATACATTTTATTTTTGATACACTGGAAAAAAAATGAAAAAAAAATATGGAATATCTTTATTTGATATAATGTTTCTATTTTCTGGCACATGGAATAAATTTGTCAAACATGGCGGATATAGTCAATAGTCAGCGAGTATAAAATAAAGCAAAACAAAACGTAGTCATTGATTGATTTTATTTATTATATTTCAGAAGAAACAGAGTTACGATACGTTGTTCCAATTAATCAGACACGAAATAATTTTATTTTGTTGTTACTTCGTTTCTGGGAAAACGATATAAATAGCAACACAGAAAATAATGTTCCTACAAAAAAATAAGTTTCCAAAGAAGCACAAAAATAAATATAACAGGAAAAATCTTAGTCAATTAACATAAACCAAATTTTAACTTAAAAAGTTTTACATGTGTTAAAATAGATATATTATTAACATTTGTAAAATGTTTTTTGTACAGATAAAATATTTATTTAGTTGTATTATATATAAAGCCAACGAAATAACCAGAACGGCCTCCAAACGTCCGTTTTAATTCGAAACTCTCCTTTGATATCAAATTCCAGCTGTAAAATCAAGTCACTGAGACATTTTTCATATATACTGAATAAAAATTTTAATTTTTCACAAGTTTCCCGGTCGGAAAATAATCGCTGGGTTTGAAAAATTTATTAATTTTTGTGTGTTTCCCGTGTTTGTTATTTGTGGAAACTAAAATGAGGTTATGTTTATTGAAATGTAAACATGAAAATTTTCTTTTTTTTTAAGATTAGATTCAGCTGTATTGCCATATGTGTTCGTCACACAAAAACTACCAAATCTATGTAAGATCGTTGATATTGTATTTTAATCTGTAGGAGCCTTTTTCTGTGAAAATAATTTCAGGATCGAATCACCTAAAATAAAAAGCTTGATTATTTGTATTACTTAATTACTTGTATATATTTCGGAGTTATTACTACTTCATCGTTACTGAAGGTAACCTCGTAGACGGTTTGACGAATCTTACATCGAAGAGGTCCGATACCTGCAATTGCTCGAGAGAGACTGTTTTTATTCTGTACCCTCATCTCTATTTACAGCAACTAACACTCATTGTTGCGACAACACTTGCAGAGGAAGGCCTTTTAACCATCCGATATTATTAATAAAGTAAATAAAAAGTAATCGCTCCGATATATATGTTAATGAAGCAATGAAGTAGATTTGTTTACTCAATTTACTCAATTTACTCAGATGACACATACAACTGTTATGTAAGTGGTATTTTATTTCTAGAATATATAACAGTAAGTTTAACATAGCTATATGATAAATAATAATAAGAAAGATTTCCATATCATACACTAATGCCCATTTCTATTATTGCGTCAAAGTGAGTTTGAATTGAAGGCAGTCGACTTGATTTATTATCGGTTTTCATTGTTGTTCTGACATAAATCTTTGTGAATAGTTAAGTGGCCGAATACGAATATAAGGCTATGTTTACATTGATTTAAATAGCGAGAAATATATGTTAGAATTTCTATTTGAATTTTTTTTTTTAATTTTATATATTATTAAAAGTGAACGCATCTTTGCAGTTTAAATACGTTTTATGATATAAATAAGTTGAAATGTCTAATATATATACATATTTAGAAAATGTTTAGAGTTTAAGAAATTATAAATTTCCTTATCGTCGTAGTTCACTCATACTTCGGTTATAGTTTTAAAGTTGATTAAGAAACTTTATTCTGTCTGAGAAAGCTAAAATTTTTCAAAGGCTTTATGAGTTTAATATTAAGAGAATTAAATAAAAAGTTAATTTAATAAAACAGATAAAAGTTTTTTTTTTTTTTTGAAAACTTGCAACACTGACATCGAGGAACCACATTTTCTAAGATTCTAAGGCTTTCAATATATGAGGAAGCAAGTTATTCCTAGCTTGAACTTTGAGAGAATTCAGAAATTTGGCTTCAGTGTGCAGAATTTTTCCTAACTATTGAGCTATCTAAAAAGAAAAAAGAAGAGGCCGAATATATCAATTTACAGTGAAGATCACAAATATAGGTTAACTAATTTAGGCTTGTCGTTATTGTGGCGGGTATAAAAAGTTCTTTGCTCCTTAAATCTTCTATGAAAGAGGTTCTATATATCAGAGCAGAATGCAGCTTGTCAAATTACTAAAACCAAGCTCTAGATTTTACATTTGTTTGAATAAATCAGCTTAAATTATGCAAGCCTTAAAAGCTCAGTGATTCAAATCACTATGAATAAATTAGCTTTTAGCTAGTTGCATAGAAATATATAGGTGTGTTTAAAATTTTTACCATTGACTCTTTAGGGCTATACTTTTTTTTTCATTTTTTATTCACATAAGACAATAATTATAGTAAAAATTAATAAAAAAAAACTTTTTAAAACGAATAATATTTTTTTTTTATTTGATTTTCAATGTAACAAAAAGCAGATTTGATGTATTAAAACTAATGTGGAGACGATAATAATTTAAAAAAGGTTAAATATCTCCTGTATATTATCTCTACCGAATCCGAATATACAGAATTCAAACCAAACATTTTTTATGGTCTACTCTATGATATTCTGTATCCTTAGGAACTAAAAATTTGCATTACCAAACTACCCACGTAGTATTTAAGGTAGTTTGAATCTGCAATCTTGTGGTAAGGGTGATATAGTCTAGTCTTAGCGCACTGAAAGAATACAAATTGTTATATAACAAAAACATTATTTCGTTCCTTTGTTTAATTTTTTGGCATAAACATAAGGTCATTGACCGGTCTATATAGTACGATTGCCAGATTTTTATGTTAGACAAATATGATAAATGGTTATTCGTAAGGAAATAACATATGTTTTTAATTTTGAATGTATTAATTTAAATAAACAAAATTATTACGTTATCCTAATTAAATACTTAGAAATAAATAGTAAGCAGATCAAGTTAGAAATTTTAATGTACCTATATTTTCAATAGTACTGAATGCACAGCCTGTATGTAAGTATAATAAACAAAAATTCCTTCGAATGGATATCAACAAGAAGTTTAAAACAGTTAAGACCTCAAGTTATACAAAAATTATTTGAATCTGTAAATACTTGAAACAGACATTACCCTGATTATAGGGAAAAAATTACTTCATTGTTATATCAAAAAACACGTGAAATTTAAAATATCAGTAAAGATCTTGTACATGACCTTTTAGACAAAAAACGAATGAGATTATGTTGTGGTAATATGAAAGATTATCACGTGGTTTCAGCCGCGCTTGTTGTTTATTAAAATGAGACTCTTCTGTAGAAAGTACACAGAGAGCCAATGTAATAATAACCATTGGAAAAACAATTCTATGTTTATATAACTAAGATACTTTTCATGTAACCGAGCGTGTAAAAAAAATATTAATATTAAATATGGAAATATAAAATATTTAAATGAAACTAGTATTTTTCGGATGAACTACGCGTGATTTTATTTTTGTAAATCTCGTCTCATCTCGTCTGCCCGTAATCACGGTTGCTGAAAAGTAACCGAAACGTCGGGAGTAGGTAGTTTTTTACAAAAATAAAATCACGCGTAGTTCATCCGAAAAATACTAGTTTCATTTAAATGAATAAAACTTGCGAAAATATTAGATCTCATTAATATAAAATATTATTGGCATTAAATGACGTATATACGTTCTGAAATCGTAATAAAAATCAGGAGCATACGATTGATAAATAATACTACAAGATGGCGACTGTAATTTTTTGTTACCAGTTTTCGATGAAATTACATTTTTTTTTAATTTTGTTATTTGTTTAACGAAAATATGAACCACAATGTCATTTCTACTCCAACATAATAGTGTTATGATAAATTTTTAAATCCATTTTAAAAATAAAGTGTCCATGCAAGCTATTTTCAACTAAAGCAATAGGACTACAATTTTTGAAAATGTTACTGGACAATAAAAAATTTATATCTATAATAATATAACAATTGATGTTTAATACTTGTTATCTGTTAATTAATTTTCTGTCTTTCATTTTAATTCTAAAAATAAGCGTCAACCTTCAGACGTTTCTTAAAGCCGTTTCTTAATACTCTGTTTGAAGTTTCTGAACGAGAATAAATTCATTTTATAAAATGTTATACAGAAATATGAATTTCTAAACGAAAAACATTGCAATATAAATCAAATACAGGTACGTGATATGAGAACGTTTTTTAACCTACATTTGATTTAAAAATTCAATGTTTGCACGGAAAGTTTTTGTTTAAACGGCCGCTTCCTTTGAGGGACTCAATTAAAATCGGTTCATTCAAATACCACAGATAAAGTGATATCACACTCGTTAAAAACACGTACAAGTAATTAGAAAGGGTATTTTGAAATTAGTTTGTTTTGATTTATTTTTTTTTTAGATGACAAAGTGAAGGCATAAGTCAAAAGGGTTGAGTTTGTATTTACCTAGTCTATCAAGGGAATTTTATTCGGACAAATACAAAGCAAGTAAAATTTCAGCTTTGTTATATATGAAAGAAAAATAAATTAATGCAATTTTGACTACTGATCGAATTTTGTCTAGTTTTGAGCTCACTTGCTGATTTTTTGACGTTTCCGATCTTATATGTAAGTGTTTTTTTTTTTTATATATTAAAAAACTATCAGTTATTCGAAGTTCGACATCCCTTGACTATTTCCATCATTATGTCGTCATTGTTCTAAATAAGTCAAATAAAACTAAGTATTCGTTCAGGTGTTTTCTTGAGTATGCAAAAACCCTTTTTATGTATCAAGGAACAAATAAAGTCACGGGTCATCAGCTAGCAATACTAATATATATATATAACATAGAATCAACACCTCCTCGAGCCACGAACTTAAATTTGCTTCGACTCTCATCTATCCATTTTGCCATTCAATATTTCATAATAAAATGTTTCAAAGTCTAAGTGGTCTTAAGTTTCTTTTGAGATTTCATAACAAGCATTCTGTATAAAATAATAAGAATACTTGAAGAACAAGTTATATTTTTTTCGAAATTAAATTTATCAAATAATAATATTAACATTTCTAATATATATATATGTAAGAAATGGTTTAATTAAACAGTAATTAAAATATGTTTACCAATGTAATCCACTAGCGTCTAGCTGCAGTTTTGAAATGAATCTACAATTTTAAAATTCAAATAACCACTATATTATATTAAAAAATAATAATTAAAATCATTATTTTATTTTTTACAAATATCTCAATCGTTCTAACTGTGGTAGTAACTAAAAAATGGTAATAGTTTCGGATATTTAATCGTATGACAAATTATTGATATCAATATATTTTGCAGCGGTATATACCTAATAAATATTTTTTGCACGATTCCAGTGCGAATGAAGCCAAATGCCAAAGCATAAAAATAAACATTTCAAAGTAAACCACCCTCACTCCACACAGTAATCAAGATTATAATTCGTCCAACAAATAAAAACGTTGACATTCGCAAAGTATTTCACGATTCCAATGCGATTGAAGCCTTAGCATTAAAAAAAAAACATGTTCATACTTTCAACAATACAATTCGACAAGCCATCAAACAATTCGTCAACATCAATACAAAATTCATAATAAAAATACAAATTGCCACATATGCAATAAAAACATAATTCAAGCCCCTCTTTGAATCCTGTCTTTGATGACAAACGAGGTTAATATCAGACACACCTTACAATTAGTGTTGCCAGTTCATATAATTTGCCTTATTAATTATTATTAACGTTCTAACTAATTAAGGTTCGCAGACGGAGGATAATTCATGAACACACGAAATGAATAATTCTCGGGATAAATGTGGGAATATATCGGTCTAATTGTGATGTATCGTTGTTATTTATTAAACATTCAGCATGTCTAAGGGACTAAAACTAACATTTGTACACTTCTATGACCAAAAAAAAAACTAGTCTTTGTCAGTTGTGGCACAATAATTAGGATCTTCAATTTATTTTCATTTTTAAAAACCATAAATTACATAATAAATACTCGTCCATTTAAAAATTTCTCGTCATCCTTCTTTCAGTAATAAAAAAAAAGTTACAGAAATTGCCAGAAAAAAAAAATATTAATTTAAATAATTCAAAATAGCAGAATCATTGTAACACTTAAAGATTTAAAAAAAGAAAACCGAAATATGTCATCGTTATTTTCCTGTAATTCACATTGAATGCCCTCAGGCTCTATGAATGAAACCCATTACCCTTCAAACCGACTAGAGGTATGCTTTTATTCAATAAATATATTTTTTTCTTAGAACTGTTTCATTTTGTTTTTATAAGATTTTGTACACTCATATTGCTTGTATATCTGTGTTACCATATATTTATTTGTTGACTCGTTATATTCAATAAAGATATTATTAATCTTTTTGATTTATTTTAATGACTGTTATAAAACCTACGTAGAACAAATCAACTCTGAATGAACTATTATTAAATTTATTCAGTAAAGGATAATCTGATTCAAGCTCTTAATGGTATGTTATACATCACTGATACCTTATATTTTTATTTATAACTTAATCATCATATTTATATGCCTAATAAGAAAATATTTTTCTCTTAATTCAAATTCAAATAGTTATAAAATTTGTAATATGCCCGTAGTAGGATTTTTTTTAAAACGACACATTAGCAGAAGGTCCAACTGTATGAGTCCAACTATATAAGTCTATCTATGGTCTATTGATTCTTAAAGGTATTTTTCCAGATGTTTTGTAACTCTGGACTATATAATAATTGGTAAAGGACTTATCAATTTATTTTTAAAGGAACGGAGGATTATGGCTTGCGAAACTGCTGTGATATTACTCCGATCTTCTGTGAGCGGACGAGGCTATCACCACAGTTGGAGATCAGAAACGAAAAAGTGTATTGATGGTTATCAATAATATGTCTGATCAAACAATGATTGCTTTAAACAAAATATAATAAAAACACATATATACTTAGGGCCTAAGACACAAATTTGATCACCCGGATCGCGCAAAGTTATCATAAATTACTACTTTATAAAGATATGTAGCTACAAGTAATCGAACTGAAAATTTATACACATTCAGTTTGAAGAATTACAGGTACAAGCTTGAGTATTACATCCAATATAAAATACCTTAAAACTACTTGAGTGTTAAAATAACAGAAAACATTATTAGCATTAAAAGCTTTTTCCTTTTAATCTTAATCTGTTATCTTAAAAGATATGCTGTGTTACCTTGAAAAGCCGCCTCGAACAGTAGCGGGTCGGTGGTAGGCGCGCGCGAGGTGACCGTTGCGACCAGCGCCAGCAGCGCTACCACCGCTAGATCACCAGCCATCGCCCATACTCGACAGACCCTGAAATGACAATATAAAACTTAAAAAGATACATATATTTATATTTAAAACTAGGTACCAGCCCCGGCTTCCCACGGGCTCTTTACAAAAAATATAAAATAGCCTATTTAATTTTGAGAATTATTAAACTTATATTATGATAACTTTCAAATAGTACGCCCGATTTAAATGATTTAAAAAGTAATTTAGAGATGCTTATGTAGGCTTGAAAACGAAGTAATTTATTTTGATAAGACTTAATACCGTACTTATGTAAATAGCTTTCCAATAAACGCTTTGGGAATGCCAATTTTTAAAAGTTGTAAAATGGATATGGTATGTTATCCTTAAGGTATAAAAATATGCCACCGTGGACTTTTCTGTAGACCTATACAAGATACACAATTCCACCATATATTATTTTGTTATATCTCAAAGACTTAAGGCAGCGTTTTCCTTAAAAGCTCTCAGACAGCTCATGTTTTCCCGACATATTCAACAAATATCGTTAATGTACACACAAGTAAATACAAAAACTTAACAAATTATATATTTAAACCTTCCTCGAGAATCACGCTATCGATTGGTGATAACTGTTTGATAATCGATGCTGTAGTTTTCTGTTTATCGCGAACAGACAGACAGACAGACGTGGCGAGGGACTTTGTTTTATAATACATTGACTACAATTTAAACAAAAACCCCCGAATCAGTTAAAATATTTTTAAAATAAGAACGCGAATGTATGTGGAATTTTGAATTTAATTTTATTCAGAAAATTATAGCGTTATATCAACGTCAACTTTTGTGCTATGAAATTATTTATCGATATTTAGGCTATAGAAATTTTATGAATATATCGTAATGTATGTCTCGTTTTAAATGATGTTGTGTAAAATTTCTTTAGCTTGACTATTCGACGTATTATACTCGAAAAGTTATTAAATTCGCTCAAAATCAAAACATGTCTATGATTAACAAAAATAATATCAAAATAACTATTCTTATTGACCTCCTGCAATTTCTTCGAATTTCTTTGTCAGTTTCTGAACGTATGCATCCTCATAAAGATTTTACTTCCGTCCATAAATAGTATTCAAACCGTAACGGAAGCTCCGCAATTGCGGATACGGAAGTCTGCAGAATCTGCTTAATGGTTAATTATAAGCTACAAAATGGATTTTATTTCATTTCTCACTTCATCATTTTTAAAAGATTGTAGCTGATAAATAGTTATTTTAACTCAAAAATAAATGTGAAAGCGATTACTTTTTTATTTAACATTAAATCAAATTGAATAAAAACATATAAAAGTTTAAGTTTGTACTTACTTAAAATGTTCATTTTGAATAAAATGTCATTTGCTGATAGTTTAATATAGAGTGATAGAAAAATGATAAACCTATTGTTCCAAAAATAGAAGGTTTTACAAACGATAACAGATAAAAAATACGGAGCAAAAACAAACCAAATGTCCCTAAATTCATGTGCTCAAGTGAGCTTAAAATAAGTGTAAAGAAAACTGTTTTATCCTAACATAACAAAACATAAAACGTAGCTAGCTTTCTTCTAACATTTTACAAAGTATCACGTTTAATAAATTTTCAAGGAAATAGATCCAATAAAAAGAAATTCTTTTGAGATCCATTTACTTTTGCAACATAACTTGTAAGACTTATTCTCGGCTTTTTCGACTTCTAGATGAAATTATACTTGGAAGGCTATAAGGCGCAGGGTTCTTTCGACCCTTTACTTAAATCGTCCGGATCGACTGTTGTAAGTAACATTTTATTTTGTTCAACAATTTCTTCAAGGAACGTGACGGCTTGCTTTTGTTATGGCTTTAGATAATATTACGATAAAAGTTTATTTATTTCAAAATGAGGACGAATCTCATTTCTAAAATCGATATATTTTTTTTTATTGTATCAATAAATTACACAAAGTCAACGCTAACGGTTCAGAACACAGCGCCTTAATGTCAAAATTGTCCAGTGAGAATTAAGTAAATATTTAGTCATATTTCACTTCAAGTTATTTTTTTTTTCGAGAATAATATTATTTTAAACGTGTCGAATGTTATATTTGTTTGTATAAACAGACAAATCAAACTTTTATCATTACTATAAGTCACCTGTCACGAAAACTATTATTTTAGAATGTTTCTGTGTTTATTTTTATTTATTGTTTATTTATGTGGTGTGAATTTATTAAATAACGGCCTGGCACAGAAGCCTCCCATGGGCTGGATGTCATGGGGATACTATATGTGTGGTGTGGACTGTAAAAGGAATCCTCATAAGTGTCTTAAGTATGACTTCGTAAATATTGTTATTTTCATATCATTATTAAATAGATAGCATGGCCAAAAGACCTTCAACTATTTTGATAATTTGGCTAAATGAAAGTCTTACCTAATATAAATATATGAGCCCTAAAGAAAATAGATAACTTACATGAAATATCACAGATATACTCTATTAGTTATGTGTCTTATATGGCACCAATTATAAAGTATTTGAACAATATTTAATATTGTCACATTCATCCCTATATTAATGATTTACACAATTACACAATACACAATTAATCTGTGAAATAAACCTTTATAATCATCTGTATCATATTAATTTTTCAGTGAGGAATTAATACTATCAGTGGTTGACTCGTTTTACGATGAAGGGTATCAGGAAGCTGGGTACGAATATATCATTATTGATGATTGCTGGTCGGAGAGAATACGTGATAAAAATGGTCGTCTCGTACCAGACAGGACAAGGTTTCCGAGAGGCATGAAATTTATCGCTGATTATGTAAACGGCTTATTATTTTCATTATAATCTCCTTATACTAAATGATATGGAATGTAAATATATATGGATAGATAAGAAGTAAATTAAACTAAAAAGATGCATATAGCATCTCAGCTAAATTATATAAATAACGCTATGTTAAATAGAAAAGTATTTTATTATTGTCTGTTTCTTTCATATCCAGATACATGCTAGAGGTCTTAAATTTGGATTGTACACTAATGTAGCGGACACCACATGTATGGGTTATCCCGGTTCAAGAGATCATTTCGCCATCGACGCCAAACAGTTTGCACAGTGGGAAATAGATTATCTAAAAGTCGACGGTTGTTTTGTCAGCGAAGAATATCTTAATATTGGTATGTTCGATGAGACAATATTAATTTATAATAATAAAACTATTTTAATTACCATTCCAATATTTTTGTTACTTGAATAAAGTCCTTTTGTTTGTAATGAAATGTATGACAAAATATTATATATATATATATATATATGTGTGTGATTTTTATGTTTAAATATTTATATACCTTGACATAACTATATACTATAATTCTATACTGATATTATAATATAGTTTTTAATAACTTGATTAATAAACAGTATCATGAAAATGATCTTTATTAGAAATGATTTAAGTTCACTTTAAAAATGTTTGATAAAACTGTACATAATAATCATTTATTGGATAATAATATATGTTTATAAGTCATACAAATTTACAGCCTATATAAAGCTTGGTGCGCACCTAAATGCCACTGGTCGCCCCATACTATATTCCTGCAGCTGGCCTTATTATATAGAGTTTATACACCATAAAACGGTAAGCACACACTCATGATTTATTATATTAATAAAGTAATAAAAGTTTTTACATTTCAGTTTTATAACTGAATTTTTATACTTAAATGTTATCTAGGGTTTCTTTTTTTTATTATCTATAACATTCAACGGTAATAAAATATATATTTACTGTGGCATAATCCTAGCCAGATTATAAAAGTGTGGCTGAATATTGCAACATGTGGCGGAATTACCACGATGTGGCTACATCATGGGAGGCAGTTAAGGCCATTATAACACACTATCAAGGGGTATATAACGATATTAATGGTTATCATGGACCAGGCCATTGGAATGATCCAGATATGGTTGGTACTTTGTGTACTTATATATATATATATATATATATATTTAAAATTGTGGTGTGGACTTGTAAAAAATAATATCTATTATGCCAACATCAAGACAGATTTAATTTTATATATATAATCTACATACTGGTTTTATTTACATAATTTAAATAAGGTTTTTTTATGGTATCTCTATTTTATATATAAAACCTCTTTGTTTTGAAAACCCGAAAAGATCCATATTTTTGTATTAATATTTGTTATTTCTCCTAAAAAAAAACATGCAAAGAATTTATACTGAAGGCAGTTTGACCAAGCGTTTTATTTATTATTATTTAATAAATATTATTTGACAGTTAATATTTGGAACTAATTCGCTGTCGGAGAGTCAGAGCAGAGTACAAATATCAGTATACTCAATGCTTGCCGCACCGTTGTTGTTAAGCTGTGACATGAAAAATATTAATGATTACGAGAAACAGATGTTACTTAATTTAGATCTAATAGCGATAGGTCAAGACGATCTGGGGATAATGGCGCGGCCTTACGCGGTATGTCCTCAAGCATATACTGACTTCAGGATAGGAGGTTAATAAGACAAGCTATACTCATCTAACAAAATATTTCAGTTGCTTAAGAGTTATAAATTCAATGTTTGAAATAAATTTTCATATAATTAGTAACTAGACTGTTGATGATCTTTATATATTTTGATTATATTAATTTAGACATTACTTCATTAAAATCGAAGTTTTTTTGAATATATCTAAGTCAGTTATAGTCAGTTATTTTTTTTTATTTATAATTTATTTTCTTCAAAGAAGCTCTGTTTTTATTTAAATACATTTTTCTACTATTTAATAGTTAGGTTCAATAACGCTATGGGTGAAGCCGCATTTACCGCGAAAAGGTGACAGGTATCACTCCATCTCTTTCGCACTTGTTAATTTACACAATAAAGAGCATGCTGCCTCTTTCACTCCCGGCCATTATGGAATGAATTCAACTGACGTTTATGTTGTCATGGTAAATTTTAAGTTATTATTTACTTAAAAGTATTTCATTTCATTATTATAATATATTTCATTTTCAGGATGTGTTTTCTAAAGTTTTTTTAAAAAACATCACAGTAAAAGATGTCATACATATTAAAGTCCCGCCTGAAGGTAATTGTCTTTTTGATCTTTATTATTTTTTTTATAACATCTTTTTTAATTTTTTTTTTTTTTTATTTCAGATGTCGTTATGTACACGTTGTTCCCGCTGTGATTGTATTAGAACCTACTTCGTCGAATTTATTAAAATATATTTGTCTATATTTATTTACACATCATTGATTGAGTCTTTATTTTTTTGTTAAGATACATCTTTATACATCTTAATCAATTCTATAATGACGCCATTTAAAGCACTACTAATAGTTTTTTTATAATCATGAAAAATATGAAACAGATTATATAAACGTCTGTAACTATTATTCTTGTCTAATAATATTTTTTCATATATTAGTCTGAAATGCAAAAAAAGCTTACAAATACAAAGTAGAACTATTAGTTTTTCATATGAAGACCACAAGTTAATTACTTTAGTAATAAATAAATACATATATATATATAGATAATTTAATATCTTAAGCTACACATTTCTGATATGGTTAGTTGTTTTAAATATGGCCGTCATTCGTTTAAAGACGTGCATAGTATATTCTGCCAGTGTCGTGACATTTCTTATATAACAGCTATGACAGCAACTTTGATAAGAAAAATATATTGACAAACATAAAATAAATAAAAAAAGCCTTCTGCAATATTTAAGTGAGAATCGCACTCGAGTCGGTTTAACCATTTTTTGACATTTAAGAGTTCAAACTTACAAACTAAATTGACAATATTATCATCTTGCTTACTAATGCGTTAATAACGTGTCTCAAAAGTTTATTTTACATGTCTAGAGACAGCATTTAGAATTTTATTTATGTCGATATTTAATATTTTTATATATGTATTTTATGTCAATATCGTTCATTGTTTAACTATCGTAGAGCCAACCTCAGAATTCAAAATTCAACATAATATTAATTCTGTCACATTAAAAATTTTATTATCTTGAAATACACTTAGTTCTTATCTATCTTAACCACGAGGGGCGCCTGCAAACCAAAAACTGTATTTTCAGTGCTTTTTAATAAACGTTGATATATTACGCTTGACGATTCATAAATGAATATAATATGAGAAATGACTACCTTTATAGCAATAACACAAATTATACTTTTTAAATTTAAAAATTTGCAAACAATTCAAGTTTTAAAACATATTTAAAATCTTTTTCCAAGTATTAAGAATCAAATACCATCTTAATGTATGCCGTCCTTAATCCAAGGAAGTCGATTGTGTTGCCAGTGAATAAATTTACATAAAAAAGGTAGGGATTTAAAAGAATTTCATCTCTGATTTTTCCTCCACAACAGGAAACTTAAATATCAGATGAGGGTTTATATTATTATAAAATGATATAAAACGTGCTTTGGATTTTTATTTCCTTGTTGCATGAAAATTGGATTCTTGTATGCAATTCGTTGCCAGTATTTTATTTTTTAAGGAAAGTGTTAGTAAGGGTAATTGTTAACAACGAGGATTTTAATGTTTTTAATTTAATTATTTTTCGAACAAAAATTGTTACGGTTTTAAGTACACATTCAGGAAGGAGTTCAAAAGGAAACATACTATAAAATTATTTCAATGTCACGTGTTAATAATTGTGAAAATAGGTGGCCTAATTTCACCATAAATAAAGTATCAAATTTATTCATTGTTCTTTACTTTAGTATTATAAAATATTTTTAGTATAATGTACATACAATATATTTAATCTAAAGTATAACCTTGTATTATTAGGGCGTGTTGAGCTGAAACTTTCAAGACCTACCTGTCACAATGACAGTAACAACGAAATCAGTGATAGTAAAGACTTTAGTACAACGATCATTTGCAGAATATAAAATTTTAATTATGCTCTAACAAAAAAAAATACTAAGTTCAAAGAGAAAAAAAGTTAATTACTATATATGCATTCAATTTATTTTGGAAAAATATAGATTGAACCTAAATAATAAGGCTAATTAGAAGTTTTTTAGCTCAAAACCTTAGTACTTAATAAAGGTAGACTTATATAACTTTAAACTGTATGAAAATTATATTTAATATTAATTTTACCGTACAATCATTTTGAATTTCATTGTTTGTTTATATTAAATTTTCTTATAGCATTGTTTATAGACCGCCAGCAATTCAATACGTGTGAGCTTGCTTTATTGCGTTAAGCGAAAGGCATTTTAATTGCTATGTAGCGTTTATATGGTTAGTTTCTTCTGAGCATTCTATGAATAAATTTACGCATAAGGATAATAAACATACGTATTTTTGATGTAAAAAGAATTCACGTTTGTATGGATTTATATAGTATGATTAACTTATATACATTATATATTCAAAAATATATATTTAATTACAACTTCTGTACAATTTCTAAACGCATATGACATTTGTGATCATATGACAGTATAATCCGAAGATCTTATATCCGACCTTTTAACGACAAAACTGAACTAAGCGGGCCTACGTGATCGACATACACAGACATTTCTTGTAATCTGAGAAACTGTAATAAGGCTATATTTTGTCATATCTAGCTTGTGTATTATTGAAAATGAAGGTTGAATATTTGTTTACTATATAGATTGAATATTTGTTGGCTGAATAATTTGAATATTATTCTTTTTAGCAAAAAATCCGTTTATAAGTTTAAAAAACATCCCTGTAAATACACGCTAACGTTCAAAAACTGCAACATGTTGTCTATGGTAATGGTCAAGGAATAAGTAAATGAATATATAAAAATATTAATACGTTTATAACGTATTAATTTCATGTTATTTTATTAGTTTAGCGAACTCGATCTCTGATTGAATCAGTATTCCAAATCAGTACGTTGTAATTGAGGGCAAATCCCACATTAACAGTCATAACTATAAAAGAATAATAAATTTCCTGGAAATGTACATACCTAAGACTAAACTATTGCTGCTTGAGAAAATCCGTTATAAGTGAAAATTCTTCTTTGACAAAATAGTTTAAAAAGAAAAAAATATGTCTAAATAATTCCTAACATTAAACAGTAATTAAGTTAAAAAACTTTCATATAAGCTAGGATGCATTTTCATAAATGTCTATGTAAGATTATTTAAACAAAAAAATCAATTGACCATTTCAAATATGGCATACAAAAATTAGTTTTCAATAAATTAAAGCGGTCTTCTTCATTTTTTTTTATCAATAAAATATTCAGATTAATTAAAAAAAAATTATATTTGTGAAATATAACAAATTAAATCAATATTACTATGTTAAGTCAAAACCGACGATAAACAATTTACAACTCTGATACTGCATTCAACATAACTGACTATAAGTTTAATTATATCAAACAAGCTGGCAACATCTAAACTTACAAGTCAAAGTTTGTTGAATCAAAGGATTGAGATATGTTTATCAAAAGAGGTTTGTTTTAAAAAGTTTTAATGGTCAAAATGAAGGATAAATAAAGATCAAACATTAAGACGATATCTTATTTAATATTTAAAATTAAAAGGGTGAGGTTAAAGAGATATCAAGGTCATTTCGCAGAGTAAATTTTTTCGATAACAAATTACTTTTAGTATCGAATATCAAGTCAAAGTCAATAAATTTGAAACTTTCCTTTATATTTATTAATTACTCTAAAGTCTTAAATAACAATTGATTGAAAGGAGGTTCATTTCGGTATATTTGTGGTATTTATATAAGTATTTTATTTAATTTCCTGTCTAATCTTTTTACGTTCTTGTAAGATACATTCTATGAATATTGATCTGTAAATGAAATGCTGTATGCGTTGATAAAGGTCATTTTATTTCAAGGATTGGTCGCATTTCTTGTATCTAACTTTTAAAATCTTACAAAGAATTTTCTTATTTTGGATTCATTTATTTGTTAAAGACAATTCAATGTTTACTGTTTGCGACTTAATACAAAAAATATTACACAATTCATTGCGTTTGCGATCATATATGCAGATAATAAAATTTACATATTTGTCATCTAAATATATATAAATATAGATTAAACTCAACTTATTTAACTTTTATTACATTATTTAAGTCAAAACTAAATGAATACTTTATTAGGTAATTTTATTTATTTTGTTTTAATAAATCAGTGACAGACGAATTATTATTATAAAACAGGGAACGAATTATAAGATTTCATTTAGATATTCGAACATTTACCATCATTTTGAATTATCGAACTCATTTCTTTTGAGAGTATCAATATAATATATGTGAATGAAGAACTGTCAAAAGTTTGACAGAACAACCAAGTGGTAATTTTAAAATGTCAACACTTTCAGAATTAAACCCTTATGAATAAAAATCTTTACTTTATGATGAAGTTATTTACAAATTTCTTCAGCGTCTCGGAGTGGAAAAATATACTTCATATATGTTTTGCGATTACAAACTTATTTACAGTTGGTATACTAACTGCGATCGATATATGAAGATAACAGTGTTCAAACTACGAAGTTATGTTTGTCCTACAATTTAGTTTATCTTTTACTTAAGAGGTATGTACAATGATTTCAGGAGCTGTCTTAGGATTTATTGATTATTATAATAATCACCGCAATTTAATGCTTTATCCTAAATATAATTTGGTAATCCATAGACTTATATTTTAATATAGCAATGTCTAATAAAATTTGGCAAGGAAAAATTTACATTCAAATATTAATTATTGAAAATAAAAGTTATTTAAATAATTAAAGTAAGTTGTTTTAAAATAAATTATTTTTCAATCCTTTTTATAGATTGTACACTGGCAATTGTTTTTATTTAATATTCTCTAAATGTAATTTTTATGACAAATTGTTTATGTAAATATATTTGGAAATAATTAATTGTAAATGGTGTTTGAAATAAAGAAATTAGTAAGCTCTCGTCATAATATAATTTAATAAGGATAATAAATTTATAGGAATAAAAGGGGAATGTCAAATTTGACGTGATCAATTTACGACGTATTGATCGGTAAAGTGTCAGTTATCTGACATAAATCATTGGCTTGAGGTTCATTTTTACGTAACAAGAGATTGAAAAGCTGCTGTAATATAAAAAACACCGAGGTTATTTCACTTCAAAAATGTTATTCTATTTAACGTGCTGAAATGAATGAAATAAATATGTACACTTAAGTGTTTTGTATCACAAAATATATATAAATTAGGAACAAAATATACATTTAAACAATGTCGATTATTTCTAACAAACACGATAAGGTTCTTGAATTTTATATCAGTTGCAATTCCACACGCAATTCAGATTCCTTAAAGGAACAATGATTCATTTAACGGTCATAATTTTTTTTTTAATTTAAAACGATTTTATTAACAAGGTATCGAAAGAATGCAAGCGAAATTCTTCTGTAAGTTAATACTCCGTTGAACTATTCCCGGGCAGGTTTTGATAAATTTATCAAATAAAAAACTATTTTGATGTTACGTTAAATAATGAAAGGTAATTTAAATGAATCAAATTATATATTAATTTGAAACTACGAAGTCTAGTGATTTAGTTTGTATGAAATCCGTTTAGAAATCAGTTAGTATTTATATATATGTATATATTAAATCTAGTTTAAACAACTTCTAGATTCGACCCGTATGTTTGTTTTGCACCCTTTTCTATGAAACTATTGATCACATACAAATGCGGGTGTCACACTTTCAGCTGTGAAAATAATTAATCCCTAAAGGTTTATATAAATATGATTCAATGAAGACTTTGTATAATAAAAGTTGTTTCTTATCATTTCAATATAACCAATAATTGTTGAGTTTACTAAAAGCAGGAAGTTTCCGAACGATACTGGCAGATGCTCCGTTTGGAAATTAACAAAATTGCGTTGAAATTTGTATCAGTTGTTTGATATTTGGTAAGTTTGAAGCCAAAGGCGCCATTTGGAGTTATATAATGTATAGTCTATTTACTTACAGCGACCAACTTATATTACTAATACAATAACTAGACTATATTCTATATTTTTTTATTATCTGCGTTTTATGACATCTGTCAAAAACAGAAAACATTTTAAAATGCTATTAAAAATAATTATAACTAGCATTCAACTTATTTGCAATAATGGGATTGCATTTGTTTTGTAATAAAAAAATATATAATTTCAATAGGACATTAAAGAAATAAGATTATAAATATTTTACACAACTCTCTAGGCGATGCCTTTCATTATTATGAATTAAAATTATTATCATTATAATTTTTCTGAAAAATACGAGACGCTGGCAAAGTGAACAGATTGACTTATAACAAAAAAAAATCTAGAACAGATTTGAAGGTTTATTTAAATGTATTTAAAAAAGGAATTACAGAAAATATTAAGAAAGAAATGATACCAAAATACAAGTAGTGAATGTTTTATTTAAGTTACATGTGATGTATGAAATAGCAGAGCGTTTCCGTTGACTTAAGTGGAACAATAGATATCGATTTACGGTCTCCATTCGTTCATTCACCTCAGAACACTTGTAGGGGCTCGTCTTGTTTACGTTCACGCTCGTGTGTTACCGGCTTTATTAATTGGATATATTTTTTTTTAATAAATAAAGCAGATGTTTGATTTGTATCACTTTACAGCGATCCTGTGTATTAATTTTTTTATATTCTTTGGAATATACGTTTGAAAATATTACGTAAAATAATTTAAAATAATTATAGTTCCTATAATATAAAGCTTTGGTATAAATACAGGGTAAATAGATTTAATTATCGTATAATTTGCTTATATTTAGGGTAAAAATTATTATCGACACGTCATTATTTGTGATTTTTTTTGTGTTATATATTTAAAAACGTATATAGTGTATAATAAACTAATTGTCCGATATAAAGAAGATTCTTTGAACCCGTTAAGGATAGATAACATGTGCATCGCGTAAATCAAATATCTTTGAGTTTTAATGTAATGAGGACCCTGTAATATTAAAATTGTGACAATTGTGCTCTTCGAATAAATGAAATCAGTATGTTGAATCGTATAAATTTAATCTTGTATATAACAAGTCTGGGATCTTTAAAGCAAAATAAATCTTTATGTATTTTTAACATGACATTAAGTCGACCTACTCTATATCAACTTAATTATATTTTGGAAAATTCTACTTAGAAACTGATCGTTTTGAGTTTTTTTTTAATTTGATATATAAAAGCCTGTGTCAAATAAAATATCTGTCTATTTATTTATAACCGAGAACTGTATGATTACCATAAGTTTGCTTCGACAAAATACATTAACTTTTTCGACTAACTACACACGGCGCGTTGAAAGTTTTTTCATTCATAAATCTTGTCACATTATAGTATTAACGTAGGTTATTGAATGGAAAACGGGAAACGATACGTAAATAGCGTGGCGATGGAAATTTGCGGTTAGCGTAGAGTAAATACCGTAAATCATTTAAAGGTTTAAACATAATTATGTACCTAATTGCGGCTATCAAAGACCTTTGACACTACAAATATTAAAAAAAAAAACTGTCAACGTCAATTGACCGATGATTATTATGTATCAATCAAAATGTAAATCCAGTATATTAATAATAACTCTATGATAACTTATATTTAAATTTAACAAACTTGGATGGAGTTCGCTCAAAGCTCAATCAGAAGATCCTATTCCTTCATAATCGTGTTACGCCTGGTTTAAATGATTTTAGACGTTCAATATCCCAGGATATATAAATATAGATTTTGTATATACTAATAACATTCAAATGTAACTGAAAATCGTGTTAAGAAAAAAAGAAAGCTCGAATGATCGTCTTAATTCGTTTGTTGAAAAAAATAAATAACAAAAATGAAAATAGCTTCTTTTGAAAGTCCATAAAAAATATAGTTCAGTATTACAGATATTTTTTTTTTTTTTACGAACGTAAATAGTTTTGTGTTCCGAAAATTTATATGACATATAGAACGTGGTTTTGTAATGCCAGTTATGTGTCTCGACGATAAAAATGAGCACACCGCATGATACAACACCTCAAGACACTTGAGGCTTGAGACGTGAGGCTTTCGGGGTTCGGTCTAGGGTTGACACCTTCCAAAACATCAGAACATAATAGGTAAAATATAAAAACTCATATAAAATCAATTATAAATGATATTTTTTTGGTACAAAAATTCACGTAAGAACATTTAAATCTAAGAATGTGATTACTTTATTTATAAAAATACAAATATATTGCCTAAATAGTTTTTATTATATGGTATTTCGGTTGGTAGAAATGTTTTGATAAAAAAATCTGTTCTTTAACTGTGACGGCCCTAGTCTGAAGGACATTAAGGAGGTTTCACTCGTGTCTTCTAAGGTTTTTTGACCCATATACCACATTTAAATCCAACAAAAGACAAAGATTTAAATTGATAATATTTCAAATTAAGTTTATTCCGTTTATTCGTACATTTTATGTTTTAATAGCGTTTAACTATACTTCACGTATTTTTAAATAATTTATTTTAAAATTAAAAATTTTTTACAGATTTTTTTGTTGTTTTAAAATATTCTATTTTTATTTTCTAGTCAGAGCGTAAGAGACATTTGGTACACAAAAATTAGCTCAAACCTAACAAAAACGTAAAAAACATTTTTAAATGAAAACTTTTTGTACAGTGATGTCCATCAGATATGTTAAGGCATGTATTCGCAGAATTTTATCCCATTAAAAATTAATATATATGTACATAAATATATATATTTTAAATTATAAATCATTCATAAAAGAATTAATGCAAAATTAAATTCGTCACTGTACAATTTTATTCAACACTTGCTTTGATTCGATCTCACCGAACAAACGAACTTACAAATGCAAGTCGAACAAAACGTCTTACTGAAATTGGCAGAGCAACGATGTTTTTAATTGTTTTAAAGTTCTTAAACCAATTAATTTAAATTAATTATTCCATCCCACGACAAGGCTTGACCTTTTAGAGTGGATTGAAGTTTTGCTATCGAGTTAGGCTTAAATGAGTTTATATAAACGCGCATTGGACGTTTTCCAACAGCAATTACACGGAATTCACTCGCTTTAAGTAGCGATAATTCGTGAGTGTATGAGATCCTGGCTCACTTACATTCAGTAAAATAGTATATGCTTATTTAAAGAAATGTCGTGAATCTTTTTCTTAGAAACAATAATATAAATACATAGTATAAAGAATTTTCAAAATTATATTTCTTTTATAACATTGACGCGAAAATTAAAATGTCACCTTAAAAATGACTTTAGCTACGACCTTGCGGTGATCGCGTTTATATATCACACGATAATTAAGAATTTTATTAAACAATCCTCTATCTAAAAGATGACTAAATTGTAGGACAAAATTAACTTCGTCGTTTGAAAACTGTTGTCTTCATATCGATGTATAGATCGCAGTTAGTCTAATAACCGTAAATATACGCAATGTATTTTTTTTTCTAATTTCACGATATAACTGGCAATCTCGCTTATATCTACAAGTCTCGCTTTTGGTTGTCATACAGAAACACTCGGGTATTCAACTTGATGTGAAGGTCTTTAATCGCGTTCTGTGAACAGAGGTCTATTTAGAGGTATCACAAAACTGATCAGATAAACCCACCTCTTTCCATTTGATGTAGGTAACCCAAAAAACTACAGCGAATTCCCATCAAAACTTCATTTACATAACTAACAGGTGAGGCACCTTTATGTAGATGGGGTATAAGGCTCTGATTAATTCATTCTTTGCGGGAAGCTCTTTACAGGTTCTTCTCGAAATTTTTAAATTAAAGTTTCACCTTTTTCGAAATAATAATTATTATACGAACATATTTATATTTTATTAAGGATTAATATTGCTTAATTATGTTACGATTGTCATTATTAGTTCATTAACGAAGACAATTCAAACAATATTAGGAATTCAGGTAAAGAAAACCGAGTTAGACGTCTGTTTAAAAAGTAAATATCAACACTCGAGTCCCTTTTGTTCTGTAATTAACATTTAAATAGTATACAAAACAATAATACGGAAGGTGTTTAAAATGGCTGTATTTTGTTGTTATACTGAATAATTAATTTTGTTAAATTACCTCCTTATTTGTACATAACAATTAATTTTAAAAATTTATCACTATAGTAAAAAGTTATGATAATACTATTGCTATAATAGATGCCTCAAAAGTTTTTTTTTTTAAACGACTACATAATAACCAAGTTTAACATTATTCAGCCAATATTTTCATGAATGTACTTACTATATTCTAAAACTATTATATACAAATGTAAACAAATTATACATGTAAATTAACTATCATAAATGTCTCAAAAATCGTATAAATCAGTCGTCGGATCCGGAAGTAGTCTAGCGGCGGATATGACGCCAGCGAGTGACAGTTAATATCCGTCGACGTAACTATAGATCGGCCATATTGCGTTATCTTGGAATGGTGTTAGCAATCATAACAAGAAGTGATTTCGCAAAAAACTATTTTTGTGTTTGATCTCGATTATGATTACATTCGATTTTTTTTCACATAATTACAGAAATTTAGATTTAAAATTAATATAACTTTAAATTGATCTGTCTTTAAAAACCCGCTATTCAACTGTGTTGCTATTACAGCGTTTATTTAGTAAAATTTAAAACTATTGTTTTTCGTATCTAAATCAAGATGTCTGCACATTGGCTGTATGATATACGGAATATAGATAAAATATTTAGTCCATGATACAGAAACCAAGTTTATAGACCTACTTGGAGGCTTCACAGCGGATGACATATGTTAAATTCATGAAGGTCTCTATAACTCAAATCTGTCATGACAAATTCAGATTCCTGTTTGTACTTCCTGTGACACTCGGATAATCAGTTACGTGGTATTTTCGCATAAATAAAACTAATATTTTCGGATTAGGTACTACGCGTAATTTTATTATTTTTTTAAATTACATACTCGGAACGTTTAGATTACTTCGCAGCGACCGTGATCACGGGCGGGCATGACAAAAATGTCACACGGTTGTTGAAAGGTAACCAAAACGTCATGAATATGTAGTTTTAGAATAAATAAACCCGTTATACATACCAATATATTAGTTTTATTTCAATCAATACACGCGAAGGTTCGACTCATTTTAATATTTTGCATGTTTAAAGATTTAATTAAAAATAAATAATATATTACACGTACGCTTCGTAAAGTTTGGTTAAAAGAATTCTGCTGACATCGTATCTAAACAAAACAATGTTCTAGACCTTTAGTAATGTGAATTATTTTGTGAAAATAAGTATTATTAAGGAACTATATTTCAGGATAAAACTAGAGCTTATATATTAAGTCTAATGCCAGTTTTAATAAAGACCTACACGGAATCATATTTTCATTGTTATTGTAACGTCATCGTTATGTCTTAGTTTGTATCCTTAGTAAGGGTTATCATGGGCAAACTACACACAGACAGTTTGCTGTTAATCATTAATTTTTTTCGCTTAATTATCAAAGTATATGAATGAAATACTGGAAAGCCTCCGTTAAATTCGTCGTTGTAAATTCGTGGTAAACGTATAGAAAGAAGTTGTAGGAATTTCCAAAAAATTGTACTAGTGTTTACAAACGTTGCTCCTCGAAGAAAATGATATATAGAACAATGTTTAAGTTTAGTTTTTTGGGCACAATTCACAAAAACCTATATTCCATCTTCACAATTTCCTTATCCTACTTAGACATCGTTCTTCCTATATCCTAATCTAGAAATAAAATCCGTTTTTTCTTTTAGAGTACGTCTCATATGTGTCATGTTTACCACGCAACTAAAGAATGATAAACTTTACATAACCTACCTAATGTAAACTACTGATCGTATATGCATTTAAATATAATATAAGAAATCCTAGTGAAACTATGAATGAATAGTTCGTATGTTCTTAGACCCCCCATTTTGTACAGCGGTTATTATCTGCAAGGGACGTCTGGGAATTTGTAACAGATGGTTCATTAAAACTAGTGCCTATTTAGGAAATCTGATGTTTCATGCTATGTCGCTGAAGCCTTTTTATTGTCCTATTAAAGTATTCTCCAAAATCGTTGAAGTTTAGGGTAACGTCACTACAACCAAAAAGTTTTTATAACAGAGGAGGTTATATATAAAATTCACTTTAAAAATAATGATTCTCTTTTTAAATATTTTATCATGTGCAATACTCTATTATGTTTCCCGATAAAATTGTAATATAATATGATTCATTTTCTAGAACACTCTGTAATCTGTTGAATAAACATATTATGAGGATTTGACATACATTACATTTTATGCAAATTATTAACTATATTTACTAATTTTTAATATACATAATACATATATATGTTTTACGAAATAAAAGCTTTACATGTTTTAATGACTTTTTTTTTTAAATAAATAATCTGTAGTTCTGGAAGAAAATAAGTTTTTCCTGTATGACCTCATGAATCATTAGTTTCTGAACATAGTCTACGCAACCGAAGCCGTTTATTTAGGCTTGGGTGATTTACATTTGATAAAGAACTCAAAACCATGAGGCTGACAAGGTCTGGTCTAGCTAATTAAATTATTATCTGTGGAATTTTAAACATTTATTCGTCCAAATAAACATATTACGTTGTAAAGCAGAGACTAATTTATAATTCGAATTCAATTTTACGTTCCATTTTTTCATTCTAAGAAAGTTATAATTTGTTAATGTCAAATAATATAAAAAAACTACGTGCACAGTCAATTCTTGATAATAATAGATACTTCGAGAAATATTTGATATATATATATAGCTATCTTAATTTACCGGAAAGACTTGGTTATTTCAAGTCAATCTAATAGAAGCTTGGATGGCTTTACACTTAAGCTAACCACATGCAGCTAAACTAAAATCCCCACTTTTTATACGATTTCACTTAGTCAAAATACAAAGTATACAGTTTGTCATTAATCATTAATTAATAGTTGATCATTAATCCGTGTTTTTTTTTATATAATCAAAATTTCTCTTCTATAGAAACAAATTGAATTACAGACTATAGCAGTGATCAAAATAAAACAATATTTATATATGTCATAGACAGTTGTCTACAAAGTTGCGATGCTTTATGGTCATAGTACACTTTCGTCAGTACCTATATGTAAATAAGAAAAAAAAAAAAATTCTACGAATAACGACTTATCGTTTCACTCATATAATTTTCTTGTACAACATTCTAAGACAATGAATTCAAATCCGACAATATTTAACAGAAACATTGAAATTATCTGTCCAAAGTAATATAAATATTTATCGGCTGCAGTATTCAGTGAGGGATTTGCTGAATATATTAATATATCTGCTCTGCGTACAGCCACCGCATATACATTGTATACAGATATAATATACAATGTATATATAACCTTAGCACAAGTTTTCGCATCGTCATACTAAATACGAAGCGTTTCGAGTATTCCATTCATAAAATTACGATGACATTATCGTGCTTAAATTAATGTATACAAAAAAAGATGTAACTGTTATTTGCTTCATGTAGACTTTATTGTAAAGACTCAAATTTGGCTAAATAAAGAGAGGAGCTTTTGCAGTGGAGGTGAGCGTTTGACGCGCCTTTTATGGGGGCTGCTTAAACCTACACCTGGGTCGCAACTCCCAGGCACTGTTGAAGCTCTCGTTGCACCGCGATGGACCCGACACCCGCACTGTGAATCCGTTGAATGCTGAGAGGTTTCGTCTCGTCTGAGTACAGGTTTCATGTTGAATACCTACCTATCCATTCCGTATATACGAATGTTGACGACTGTTTGTCTATCACAAAAAAACTCCAGAACAATTAATGGTAACGAGTGGTCATATTGCTTATGTATAAACACACAAGGACTGAATTGTAAACATTTTGATGCATTTTATCTCTTAATATATCTAATTTTAACCCAACAAATGACAAGAATCTAAGCAAGTGTTAAAATTTAAAAAAAAATGTCATCACTGCGAAATCTGTGACAGAGTGCATTTTAATTACTTAAGAGTGAAATTAAATTATTAAAAAACTATGTTTAAAATTTCGAATTATGTCAAAATAACGTACGCCAGAAAAGCATTACCTCGCTTCAGCAATTGGTCAAAAATATGGAGAAACGTCAGTCATTACTCGGAGATAGTAGTATAATTTAACTCATATACTGTTACAGTTGAATCTAATTAGGTTCGGATGTAGAATGTCTGGTATTCACGCAGCTATGCGCGGTCTAGCGATGAATAGTTCATATTTATAGATCTTACACAATACACTTGTCAACATGACAATTTAAATGACAGTTCAGTAATGGGCATTAATCACGTTTTGAAACAGTCTGTGGTTGTTTTATGTAAATTTATTATATATAAGTAAGAGATATCGGTGTATTTATGATTCTTTATTTTTATTTTCTTTCTTCATCCGTTCATTAATATATAATGATATATCTTTTTAATATTATATTTTATATTATTTTAGTCAACTTTGGTCAGAATGATTTATGATTGGTAAATCTTCTAACTGTAGGAGATTAATGTTACATTCATTGTCGCCAACGCTTGGGTAATCCTCACAGATAATAAATATCACGAGGAATATTTCGTGTAACATTTTAATTGTATAACATTTATATTTTACTCAAGTATATTTTATTCTATAGTTCGAGAAATAAAGAAAACAAGATATAATGTGCCTAACAGCAAATAATATTTTCTTAAAATAATAATTGACTGGAAAATTATCTCTTGTAATCATTCTGAATACAAAATTTCATGTAAATTTGTTCCACAGTTCGGACTTAAAAATAGACACACAGGCATATTCAATAACCCACACACGCACACAACAATATATTGATAGCAATCAATGAATTCCTGCGCCCTGTAAACAAGAACCAAGCTTTGACGTCCTAAGATTCAAACATGGCGGTCTCTACAAAAACCAGCAAAACTAAACACCACAAAATTCAAAAGGTAGGGAAGTCATAATATTATTCTGTAATTAATAATTTTCTTTATTTACATTTAAAAATACGCTCCTTTTAAGAAACAGTGAGAATCTACATTGTTCGATTCTATGACGACTATTTGTCAAAATAATTAATAAACGATTGACATGGACATTAAAAAAATGACATATTCCTTTTTTTTTTTAATATTACCGTTGAAGAACTCATTTCTGGTGCCTTATTAATTATTATTTATTCATTCCATTTGTTTTTGAGTTCAATAAATAGATCGGCTTAAAGAATTATTTAAAAGATTTTGTTATTTTTAAGTCTCTCAAATCCTTTTTTCTCGGAAACGTAATATTTTAATTAAGCAAAATATCTAATAAGAAATCTATTTCTAGATTCATTTTGATCACTTTCCGTCCACCTATAAAATTAAATCATAATTATATAAAAATCAGTAAGTCAACGACTTAAAAGAGACCTATAAATTATTTAAGACGCCATTTTACCCGCCAAAACTTTGACGGATGTTTGACAGCAATCATTTTTAAAGAATGTAAGCGTTGAATATACTTTTAGCTTTATTATAAGTATACTAGATGTTTACGAGATGATATAGATTAGCTATTCGTTATTTTATAGAGATTATTTAAAATTAAAAGTAGTGATGTAGGTTATCCGGTTATGTCTATTAAGGTCTACAAATGATTAGGTTATAAATCTGGGTTATCTAGTTGATCTGGGATTCCATGCATGTGTCCGTATGTGTTACAAATTTTATTTATCAAGTTATTAAAATTAAAAACGTATAATGAAAAATAAAATTATTTTTAACAAATAGCAAATATTTTATTTAAGAAGTTTATATGTTTTTCAAAAAAATATATTTTTGTCTTAATGTGTAAGCAGTAAAAAAAAATATCAAAAGTTAGCCATAACAGTTAAGTAGGTATGTTTTGAACTCTCATTTGTCTCGGAAACAAAAAAAAACTTCCCTAAAGCTAAGGAACTGACGTGAAATGCCACAATATAAAAAACCGTAACAAACATAATTTTCTACTGTTCATAAATAATTGCATAATTCAGTATTTAAAAAATTACACTTAAATCAGGCTTTCATATTTCGAACTGTGAATTTTTTTTCTCAAACGTTACCTGTGTCATAAAATATTTACGAGTACCTACATTATAAATTCACGTGTAGCAAAAGTTCATTCAAATAGCTTGTTTAGTTGTTTGTTTGTGTGTAGTTTATTAACAAACATGTGCGAACTTTATGCATTTACTGTAGTAGCTTAATTACGTTAAACATTTTGTTGAACGAAATATATACTTCGAACAGAAATTTCATTAACAAAATAAATATACTTCCTGCTAAATAAGCATTTTTAAACAATCATCAAAAATCAATAATTAAATTGGATATTTGTAAATGCCATATAAACAACATGTTTAACAAGTTGAACTCTGCAATTTAAAATCTATGTTTAAAAACACGCCATTAAAATTAAATTTCTCTATTAAAAACCACAACACGAGCACATATGGTCCAATCAGCGCGCTCTGTTTAAATTTATATCCAATCAAAACGCTGCTGCGGTCTGTTTGTAAAATGTGAATGGCGGCAATTAACGCACTCAATAACACCGGCCTCTGACATGAAGCGATTTTTTCGTTTAGGAATGGAGGGTTTATGTCCTGGGTTGGATGTTAAAAAAAATGAAAAGTTTAAAATAAATATTAAACTGTTTATTCGTCCCAATTTAGACGTTTGGGAATCTGTTTCGAGGTTTTGACAAATGTGCTGTCGTGTTAGAGATAAAAAATTTGCATTTACAAAATCTCCTACGGTATTTTTTTTTTTCGCCAAGCTAGGAGTACACTGACAGATACAAATCGTAAATCTGAAGTTTTACATTTTAAAAATATTAAAGTTGTGCCCTGATTTTAAAATACATAAAATAATGTTTTAAGTAAAATATTTCGTCCGATTATAAAACACTTCTTTCTTTACTAGTTCCGTTATAATATAATACAAGATAGAATATAAGTTTCTTTGTAAATTGGCCTAAATAAGAAATAATCCTGCCGCCTGTGTGATAACTCCTAAAAAATAATTATCTATATTGTACACGACGAAGTTGTACGACTTTAAAACACAAATTATCCTCTTAAACTGAGAAATTACTTTAAAAATAAAATTTTCTATCTCGTCAACTTTTCCAAAACAAATGCCTAATACTAGTTTTTTCAACTTCTTTGTTCGTATTGATTTTTATCTAAACAAAACACTATCCAGCCATTTTTACATCGCAGGTGTCTTTGATGTTGTAAGCGATTTGTCACAACGTCATAAAAATGTTTTCAGGCCACCAAAGAGGACTTCTTTTACTTTTTTTTTTACAAATCAATTATCAAAGTTTTTCTTCTTACGTACTTGCTGTGTGTTAAATTGTTAATATACCAACTTGTCCTAAAATATTAAATTATTAATTTGAAACAAATATTTTAAAGTATAAAAATGTATTAATAGCAGGCATTTTATTACAATAATGTATTTTTTCAAGACCTTGGTTTCATTATTCTGGAATTGTAGGATATTTTTACTAATGTTTAATGTTTTTATTTAATGAACGAATTGTAATTTAATTTTGAACACTGTGGACGATACACAAAGGTGTTTGTGCAATAGGATAGATGTGATTTTTTTAGAGAATCCTATTATATTTTTACCAGCACCAAGAACAACACATAAATAGATAATTGATAATCTAAGCAAATTCAATATCAACAATCATGTGATTGGTCTCGTAAATTATAAAATCACGGCAATAAGATAAAGTATGACCTTTCAAAATCATCTTCAACCCTAAATATGTCACACTCCACTTGACATTGACAACCCTTATACATATATATTTTTTTTATTTTGATGTAATAGAATCAGAGTTTATTGACCTGATAAATATAATCCATATTTTCCTATAAGTATATCACCAAAGAAAACTTTCGTAGCATTTCAATTCCGACCCGCTTATTAGCCGGCCTCTGAACTTTAATGACAGTAGCAACGATTTGCTTTTACCGCTCTTTGTTTGTCAAACAACAGAACACAGAAGTTAAGATTAAAAATGTTTTGCAATACTATTATTACTTTGTAAATGAGGTTATTTATATTCTGATAAATTATATTATTCTGTTACTACTTTTCGTTCTTCGAATAATAATTAAAAACAAACTAAGTAAAGATGTTTAATAATACTGTGTCACAAAAATGTATAATAATTTGCACATACATACATACATTGTATTTATGCAGACAAATTTAATGCAGTGATTTTTTATCTATTATCTCAATGCGTATAAAATGACCACTCCTTCGCTTTCTCTCCACACAGTATTCAATCCGTAGCTTGAAAAAAGGAATTAACGTATGCAAAAACTAAATCTTTTAAATTTATTGTCTCTCAGCAGTATTTTTTTGTAGATGAAGGCCTTTTAACTGAAGTTTGTTTATACGATAACATTTGTATTATATTGATACTTGGTCAATGTATAGAGAAAACGAGAAAAATCGAAATTCCGGATACAGTATTTCAACTGGACTCTATCTGTGCCAAGCAACCGAAGTGACTATCAAACGACATATTTTTGTAACATATCGCATGCTATTTATAATTCCATAAAATTTTCACTATATTTTTAGACAGCGCCCATCCGGAGTCGATCTATTTAAAGCTGATATGAAAATAGGACCCAAGAACAAATTTCCATCAATATCAAAAAGCAGTAAGGCCTTTTAGAAATCTGCTTTTTTATCACTCTAACTTTAAAAGATGGAGAGATTCCACTTACTAATTCCAACTTACAAACGACCTAAGTAAACAACATACTTATTTTTGACATTTCACGTTATAGCATCTAAAATATTCCAATTGTTTCCAAAATGGAACATGATTTTTTTACTCCATAAATTGTTGTCAAAATAAAATATCTTTATAACAAAAATAACGAAAGTGTACGACTCGGAGGCCATTATTTTATAAAATAAAAAGCAACACCCATTAAACATCGATCTGATTCCGTCAGG
Organism: Danaus plexippus; assembly: GCF_018135715.1. Taxonomy (NCBI): domain Eukaryota; kingdom Metazoa; phylum Arthropoda; class Insecta; order Lepidoptera; family Nymphalidae; genus Danaus; species Danaus plexippus. Next base: position 1,432,757 of record NW_026869856.1, read on the forward strand.
AAACTACACAGTGTACAAAACATTGATATTTTTTCATCCGGATATAGATGTAAAAAAAAAAAATGTATTCATTACGTTATAAAACTGAAATGTGAACTGAAAATCGCTGAATTTTAATTACAAACGGGACTACGCTTTATAATTCAATTCGTCAGATGTCGCATCGAAACTGGATCCGACTATAGTCATGATCGCGATGACGTCATTCATGATCATGGTCACATGTCCGACGTGACCATGTCATTTAATGACGTGATCATTCTGACATTGCGTCATCATGTCACAGTTCAGATAGCTTGCTTCGGGACGTCGATTAAAATGAAAATTATATACCTCACAATTTTTTAAAACTATATTAATTTTGATATTTAAGATATTCGCGTGTACATATATTGAGTGTACACATAAATATATGTAGACTTGTGTATATATTGATTTTGTACATCTGCGTTGTAATTTAGTTCCTTATGTAATTAGAAGACACATTTTATTTATTTGCTCCAAAATAAATAAGCAAAAAATTAATCATTTAAAAACTTCTACTATGGTCATGCAAGGTAAGAGTTTTCATTCATTCAAAGGGAACACGTGACAGATTTTAATCCCCGCGTTTGATTTCCACGCTGCCAGTAAATGCGCTAATATTAAATGCTAGACCAAAATGGGGCTTGGTGTTTTTCAGTTTTTCACGTTTGAAGTCGCGGCAATTAAGTGCGAATTACTTAGCCGTTTCCCGCCTCACAGCAGCTTTCATCACTCCGATGTTAAAAAAGAGAATTTTATTCCATAAATATTTTGAAATCTTATATAGGAATAAGGAACATCTAAAAGGCATATTTGGTTAAAAATTTATGTACTAAAACAAATGCAGATACAGGCTTAAGTCAGATACGGATATGATTAGATAATTAGCGTTTTTTGCTTCGGGTGACGAGTTTTTTATACAAAAAAAAAAACTTTTTCAATTTTATAAATGTAACGGCAATCGCAATTTGTATTTCACCCTCACACTGCCATACTTCATGGGTTCGAGTTTTCCTCAAGACCCTTCCCCTTTTAAATCACCTTGCAATGGGATGGATGTGTAACTTTCTGTCCATTATAGACCTTATGCTGCACGTATTAAGTGCTACGTATGTCTTTGTAGTTAAAATTGAACGCCATTTCCCTGCCTTTTGGAAAACAATGATGCCGTCTAGCTATTTCTATGGCGGTATTATCTATGGTCTTTGAGGGCGAGGGCAGCACTAAGTTTCTAGTGTAAGGGATGTTGCCAATGGAAAACATAAATCCCTTATATCACGCTACAACTTGCATGTTTTGTTCACTTCTGCTTCATTTCTTCATTATTATACGAACATTGTGATATTTCTTTAAATAATTAATTTACTATACGCAACGACTCCAATCCTAGTTAACCTCAACGGAAAATCTTTACGTGTAATTAAAACTACCCTTCAGTCCGTCTTGGCTGCAGCTAAATTCGAGATATCTAAATTCAAGCTATCTCATTATCGCAAGCCATTTAATCTCATTGCTAACGCTTAACGTAGCTGGACTTACATTTCGCTGAATAAATTTACCTATATTACCATCTGAAATTAGAATACCTCCAATTTCAATGATAATGTACTTTTGTGTTCACGTTATCTTATTTTCAACGTACAGAATAATATAATGCATTGCCTTCCAAAAAAAAAAAAAAACTAAAGATACACTTGAAGAATATCAGAATAAATATATTCCGTATAAAATATTATTGGTCTAGAACGTAGAATGTAAAACGAATACAAAGTTACAGCGCTCCTTAACATAGAACCGATATCTGATATTATTTATCCACAGGCGCATACAGTTGCCAATCAAAATAAAAGTTCAAGAGATATTTCACGTATTTCCCACAGGAATTTTCTAAAAACATCCAACAGATACCAACGTATGGCAGACCGCAGGAATTCCACAAGCACTTTTGTACACACATATGTGTACAAAAGCGGATGTTTAGTTAAATATATTCAGCTGTATAGTTAGTGCCAATTAAGATTTCACAGAGGAATATCTTTGTTATTTTTTGTTTTTATAATACTTGGTTTTATTTTGATCCATCACGTTATTTTCTTTTCGAAATTATTGAAAACAAGGAGGTTAGGTTAATTCGATTGTTTATTTGAAATTGTGTTTTTAAGAGTATAACTCCGTGCTATAGTCATCAATTTTCATGATTCTTTATTTTTAGAGATTTTATTAAAGTTTTCTTAAAGGTACCATGACAAAGAGACCAGGATCTGATAGTAGGATTCTGAACATATCGAGAGAAAACTTCGAAAATTGTATATGAGATGGATATCATATAATAATGCTAGCTAGCTAGTGCTCCGCTGTTTTTCGAACTCTGTTCCCGTACTCTGTGATTTAAAATATTTTAATACAGATACCTATTTCATAACTTTTTAGTTAATATATTTTTCCTTTTTTTCTAAATAGTTTCCATGTACACTTCCGTCTCCACATTCGATAAATGTCCTTAATAGGGCTACACATTATATAAAAACGTTAAAAAGATTAATTTACAACAAAAAAAAAACTGAAGCAGAAAACTGAAAAGTAAAAATTAAATTGACTTATCTCGAAGTAACAGATTTTTTACAATTAAGTAGTAAAGAATAAAAACTTTTTTTGTTAACTGGCTGAGTTTTCTATATACAAATAACTTTGACGTAAAACGACGCTTCGAAGATGAGAAATGAAAATGAACGAAGGAATAAAATCAACGGTTTTGAGTACGCTTAGTGTAAGTTATCATCGTCACACTACACGGAGAGTTAACAGTTTGTCATGTATAAATCATGACAAATTTTATAGTATTAACATAGATTATTATTGAACGAGAAACGGGAAACGATGCGTTTGTAGTATAACGATTAAAACCTCGACTATGAACACAGAATATATTTTGTATTTAACGAAATTATAGACTGAACATGTAAACGTCAATAATTATATATAATCTGTCGTTTTATCCATATTATGAGAATTTATCAAATCATTATATTAAAATAACTGAAGATATTCAGTGTTTATGAAATAAAATTAATGATTTAATAATATTATGAAAACATTTTCCGAAATCGTTGTTTTTTTTCAAAATAAGAAGTAACTACATTAAAAGTGTGTTAAAACTTTTTTCAATGTAAAATATTATATATATTTACCAGTAACAAACGGTTCCTTACTGTGTTGTAAAGAGATGTAACATTTACTAAGTGAGTATTTTTTTTATTATCAGTACCGATTCAACGACATCCAAGTCAGATAAGAATTATTTCCTAGACTGGAATTCAAGCAAAAATTATTTTCGTTAATTTTCATTCATTTCAAATGTAAACTTTATTTACACTTACATATATTTATCAAAAATAATATAAGTATTAGCAACCCTTTACTGTCTATAACGTATTGTTTAAACCGAATTAATTAGCAAGAAATGTTGTCACGCTAGTTAAAAATCCACGAAATGAACAGACTACATTGCATGTGATAATAACACAGCTTTAAACGGAATGTGAAATTTTTAAATGTTAAGCGAATTTAAATATTTCGTTGTGAGAAATATCTTGGATTATGTAATTAAGGATCTATAAATTTCCATTTAAAATGTCACTGTCAACAGTAATGTCACATCTTGAAATAAAAAAAAAAATTCATTTCATAGAATATACAATGTATTATCTAAATTAAAAGCGATCAATAACATACAAACTTTCTATCAATTGATTTGTAGACTTGCAAATCTTAAAAAAAAAAACGAATGAGGTGGTATATGTTTTTCAACCTTTTCGGTATGCTCACTTGTAAATACGATTCTTAAAAAAAGAACAACTCTTAAGCTATTATTTAAAAAAAAAATATATCTGTAACTATCTACAATTCAAGATAAATCAAATGTCCATTTATTATTCCGACGATAAATTATTAATTTACATTTAATCTGTCTTATAAGATAACATTGTTACAATGCTTATTGTTTAGTTTATTTGTAATACGAACCTGGATTTATTTGTTCACAGAATTAATATCGTTTTACACTAAAATATTCTTTGTAACGATGTTGTTATCATCTTATGTATTTATTCATGTATTTATTATACACTTGATAATGATATAATGATCTGTATCTATACCAGCCATTTAGCCAGCAATTCAGATCTTCCCCAAGGACATTTCCATTGTAAGTATCTTCATATCTCTTTAAATTATTAATAGATTTTCATCTTCAATAATATTGGGACAAAATTATGGAATAATTTCTTTCAATACAAACATCTGTCTCCGTTCATATTATTTCATGAATAGCCACAATAATAACTGATAAAAAACACCAGATAATCCTTGGTTTTGTTTAAAGCCACAATTACGGAAAATATTATCATAACTGTTGCTTTCTTAATCTTTTCATTCCGAGAGAATTAATTTCTTCCAAGGAGGTCCGTAATTTTTTTCGCCTCCTTTGTTATCCTCCATATTAAACTCGTAGTCAGACCTCAAGCACGGCTTATAAGAATGTTTTTCTTTTAAAGCATTGTCTAAATGAGACAGAGTATACATTTTTATATATATTTCTATTTATCAGAAGGGTTTAATGAGATCTAAGACTTTCGCGAGTATTCATTTAAATGAAACTAGTATTATTCGGATTTACTACGCGGATTTTATTATTTAAAAACTACATAATCCCGACGTTTCGGTTACTTTGCAGCAACCGTGATCACGGGCAGACGAGGTGTCAGAAGGGTTGTCGATTTTAATGTTTAATTTATGTGATATAAAAAAAATATTCACTTTTAAACGAACTTATAATGATGTAGGAGTAGAAAAAATATGTAAACTAAATAGTTATTAAACTATTTCAATAGAAATACCATACGAAGAGGTTTTGACACAACACATAGTTTTTGTTTCAAACTTATCTCATAATAAAAACAATAAATTTAATTACGTTTAATGCGAGGTTATGACACGATTCCTTTTATGAATATATCGATAAATACAAGGAGACATATTGTTTTTGTTTACTAAAAGAATATGTATTCTGTTTTAACTGCATTTTTGTTTAGTATTTTAATATTATTACATCGAAATATTTAGAATGTATTTCTATTCCGTCCCATCACTATACTATCTCTACTATAACATCACTATCCACTATCCACGACTATATGTAGTGGTATATATATTTTGGAGGGTTAATTGTTACTGCCGTCTGAAAATAACCTACTAAATATCTTTAATGGCTACTTTTATTGGTGAACCGAGGACTTTCAATTTATTTATCTGTGAACCGATAACAATACAAGGAAGAAATACAATACAGCATTTGTAGGTGGTATCTTATGAAAAGAATTCTCAAGTATCCGTAAACGGAGAAATTCTTTTTGTATTAATACAAAGGTATCTCACAATTAATATTTTTAGAGTATTTTTATTTTTAATATACAAAAATATTCATTATTAACATGCCTTATCTACAAGAACTATCTAGTCTCCGCATTTTAAATAGTTTTATTGTGATCAATATTTAAATGTTTTATTATCTGTAATATTTAACATAATACCTTCTTATTATGAAATGAATGATTTTGGAAATTAATAAATTCGATATGGATTTATGATTTAAATATTACACAGATGACAATCGTTATGAAATGACATTCAAAGTTTTTTTTTTTATTGTTCTGCCAACTGTCATTCAGCCTTCTATTTTTGTATATTATTAAATCTAGTACGCAAGATTTTTTTGACATTATGTATTAAGATTTGAAAAATATGTAACGAATAGGGCTTTTAAATCTAGAAAGAGTTAAATTAAATAAAAACGGCCATTATTAAATTGACATAGAACTACATTAAATTAAAATACGCCAAAATGGCGGCGCAGTTAAATTACGTAATGTAAAAATAACTGTTATTATTCTGATGTCATGATAAAAGTGACACTAATGGATTGAACTTATTGTAACAAGCTTGGACTGTTACGAACTAGTACCTAATGAAACTATATAAATTAAAATTAAAATTATGTAAAGAGAATATTATGATTAATTTACATTAAAGGAAATGTAATGTTTCAAAATTTGCCAGATTTATTTATCTTATTTTTAAAGATTAAATTTCGCACACAGATTAAATATAATATATATGTAACGAGATACCATATATAAAAGCAAATAATACCCCAGTAGATTGAATGACATCATATTATACTTCATAGCATTAAAATCGCTTTGTATTGTGGTTTAATAAAAAAAAATTGTCATATGTTTTTATCTCTATTGATTTTTTTAAATATTTTTTTTTTCTCTAATTATACTTTTGTAAATCATAATTCGGAGCTTAAATTAATCCAGCGGAATTGGCTGCGTAAGTTATTGCGTAGATTAATCACCTGGCCTTGTGTGTTTGGACGTTTGCCTGAAATGAATGACAATGTCAACGCTGACAGTATTTGTTAAGCCTTTACCTGTACAATATCTCAGTATCTTTACCATGTATTATGATGGTCAAAAGAATACTGATATTTTTCGGTTTTTTATCCATATTTCTTCTTCTTCTTGATAGTATAACTCGAAGATTTATAATGAAAAAAAACTGAAAACTTTCCGTATTTCATTTGACGATGCAAAACTTATAATAATAAAGTCTCAGATGAGCAATTTTCACAGTGAAAATACCTTGTATTGAACGCTTAAACTTCACTTCAATTTAAGACCGTGATTAATAAAGAAAGTTATAAATTTACATTCTCAATACTAATTTCATGTTCGTATGTTGGAAATTCTTTAACCTAATGAACTGTCACTTGTCACCCAAGCAAATTAAATATCTTTAAATATTTTTACTGTGTGACTACGTTTTAATAATCACTTATTTGGACAAAGGTTTAAAACTAAAGTTTCAACGTGGCCTCTGATCTCCAAAAATATGTTATACGCATCAAAATTTTGCATACAATAAACTATTAACGATATGCAAGACTTTCGCCTGTACACATATATATGAAACTAAGTTTTTGGGAAACTACGCGTTTTTTTTAAATATCTAGATACCCCCAACGTTTCGGGTGCTTTAGAGTAGGTAACCGTGATCACAGACAGACGAGATGAAAGTTATAAAATAATAAAAAACGCCGTAGTATCCGAACGTAGTTTCATTTAAATCTACTATTAAGTTATCATTAAAATTATTCGAGGTGCGTTCAGAAGTTATTATATCACTTTTTTTTTTTGTAAGTGAATTAAAAAATATATTAATTATCCCTATCCTAAGAGACGGTGGAATCTCTGATGTATAATGTAAATTATTTAAAAAGATACTTTTAAAAATTGTCCAACGTAAAATGAACAAGTAATTTAAATATTTAATGCCTGGCTTAAGATGGATTACATTGTAGAATAAATCTTAGATTGTGATTAAAAAAAAAGGTTTACTAGTTTAAAATCCTAACCCATTTTTGAGTTACAAAAAAAAAAAATTAAAAAAAATTAAGTCACCCAAAATCTACGAAGCCTATTAGAAAATAATGGCTTTGTTAAAACTAATAGCCGTAAGTTTGGCTTCAACTAAAAGTTCTGGGTTTAAACCTACTTGAACCGATTTATCTGCCTCTAGTTCACACTACAGTCATCTGTTTTAAAACCTCCTTGGAACCTTCTAATTTATAACTGGTTAAATCTCATTTAAAGGCTGTATATTTCATTTCATTTTATATTCAATCAAGAAGGTTTTATATATATATATATATATATAGCGTATCGACATCTAAATTAAAAGCTTTATATGTAATATTTTTAAAAATTATCCAAAGAAACTAATTAAATATAAATTTTGTTATAACCCACCCAACCTTTGTGGGTTATTTCTATTTATTTTTTATGATTTTAAGTATGCTTATTCTAAGTTTCCATCGTCACACTACATACGAATAGTTTCCCGTCTCTCATTCAACAACCTACGTTAGTACTATACGTTCGAATTTCATGAATGAAAATGTGTTGAAAGTTTTATTAAAATTAGATTTGTTTACCATGTTTCATAATAACCTACAACCTACAGCTAAAGATCTAAAAATGTTATGTTATACTAAAGCTAAGACAAAAATAATATCATTAGAGACACAATTAATACCAAAGGGTAAGGAACTTTAGTTGAAACCTACACTTACCAATGGCTTCGTTCGCAAATTAAAACTATCATTATGACACACACACATCCAACCGAGCTTAGTACAGACTAAAACTATCTCACGTTTATAGTAATCTCAAAAATCTATAATAGAAAATCGAAGAACGAACTTAGTTTATACAAAAGAAATTAAGTCATAGACAATATACCAGAATATTTATTTCATTATTGTTGTTATAAAATGTAAATTGAGCTTTAAATGTATAGACATAATGGTCTCTCCATATCACTGGCATATTGTAAGGTCATTGAGATCGATATTTCGAATTCAATACCACATATTAAGTAACTTCAGACGTCGGATCATTTTACAAATACATACATATAATATGTTATTTTAATATCAATGAACGCGACTGTTTGTTGAGGATCCCTGACGCTTTCATATAGGCACGTAACGGTTACCAAGCATCAAGTGAAAATGGGGAGTGAAATAGCTATCCGAATATACACGCTTTAAGATTTCTTATTCAATGTTATAAAGTAGGAAAGCTCTAGAACAATCTAGCCAACGACGCGTTGTCCGCTTTAAATAGTCCTAGAAACTATAGAAGATACAACAAAAATATCAACCTTACCCTAAAACTTAAGTATGTTTTTAAATGTAAATACCAATACTATCAAAGTGGACATCGTGTTGAATTTTTTTTTTAAATAACAGTTTTAATCATACAGCCTGATTAGTTCTCTAAGAAGGTTTCATTTTAATGAATATATCTTAAATTAAAATCAATAAGAATATTCACGTTAGCGATATTAGTTCAATAATCAGAATGAAACTAATGTTAGTTTATGTGTTTCAATAAAACTATATTAAATAATGTATATATACGTACTGTGCTAAGTAGACTGAATGACAGAACCTAATTTAACAAATAGGTCTAACTACATTATAATGGATTTATATTATTATTCAACAGTACCGACCAAATACATATAACTAACATACAACAGTTTAAAAACCCGTCAAATAACTGTTTCCTGACATTTTGAACTTTCAGATAATTCTATGTCGAACCTGAATAAGTGATCAAAGGCTATTTAGAGACGAAGCAAACAGTTCAAAAGGATCCGTCTAACTTTACACTTGCTACGTAATTTTTCCTCAAAAAACACTGTTCTCGCCTTTTTCTTTTTTATCTTCTACATTTCTTGTATTTACAAACTGTAATTCTAGTACAATTTTTGAACGTGTTATTACTTATATGTCAAAGGATTTCTTCTTGGCTTGGATTGGCCTTGTCTCTTTCTGTTAAATCTGAATTGTCAAAATTTTAAAAGAATAGATTCTAATTTCATTTTTTTTAAGTAATTTTATATACACTTATTTATATCTCTGTTGATATAGGAGATTTTAAATATCGTTTTTTCTAACTGTTTAATAAGAACGAAAAAAATATATATAAAACCTTTAAAGTATCAACTGACGCTCGAAATTTGAAATACGTCACGTTCGGAAACCATGTTGAAGGATAATGCTTACACAAGTTCGATTTATTTCAAAAATGACAGTTCAGTGGCGTGTCGTATATTTGTCGACGCTTTTAAGGTTTCTTTAAATGTATTTAATGTTTTCATACTATTATAGTCCTTATATTCGTACGCATAAGATCTACTATCGTCTACATCATTACAATAGCCTTCTGCACTGGAATACGAGCCTTTTGATTTGTTAGATAAGGTTGGAAGTTGTCTAAAATTTCAAGATTACTTCAAAAATCACAGGAAATGCGGACCTGCCAACTTAATGGCATTTGTAAAAGTTTCTGAATCGGTAATTCTTAAAATAAAAAACATTATTATAATAATATTATAACAAAATTCTTGATGGTGCTTTTAACAATTAATTAGAATGTTAGATATAAAAAAATAATGCAGGTAAAAATGTTCAACATATAAAACATTCGAAACAAAAGCCGCTATTGGAGATAATAAAACATTATCAAAATTAATTAGTTAAAAATATTCGTTTCCAATATGAAGAGCTCTTTTTTAGTTCACATTAATATATCTATATCACGCGGCCTCTAGGTTAAAATAATGTTATAAAATAACAAAGCTTGATTAGTATACGTAAAATTTGTTCATTAATTTCTTTCCAGTCACTCTCATCTGGCTCTAAAATCATTAATTAAAAAACTTAGATTGATACAACCTATTTTTTTTTCAAAACTAAAATTTTAATTAGCAAATGCATTTTTTACGTTTGCAACACGGATGGTGATTAAGGAGATGCAAAAAGTTTCATAGGGCAAGCTGTAAATTAAATTATAACATCTCAAAGATTCAAATAAACGTCAATTGTAATTAAATTGACTGCTGTCATTAATTTTGTCTTTTTTTTTTAATCACTAAGAATGAATGTTGCCAGTGATATAATAATTCAAATAGTTTTTTTTTATTTCGTAATACCTTTTTGGTATGAAGTTCCAAGTACGGAGTACATTTATAATCAAACATTATAATAGGTTTATATAAAAAAATATATGTATATATATCACTTTGACTTATTCAATTTCTCATTCTAAACTTTATATGTATATAAAAATAAATATTTTTATATAAATAATTCGTTTATATATCAAATTTCATATTATCCTCTCACGCCGCAGCTTCTCAACAAGGTGGTAATTCAGACATCAATCATATTGACGTACTCGGGTTGTCAATATGAAGTCCCGGGCGCCGATAAATCATTACGACGATATTCTTATAGATTTCTGCGACCCTGGTATTTGATATTATTTGTTAAGTACTTTTAAGTAAGTTTTTTTATTAACTTGAGTTAAAATTTTAATTTAACTCAAGTAGTTATACTTTTATTATGAATAAAAGAAATATTTGAGTTTATTTTTTTTCATATAAATTTTTTAATGAAAATTATTGTTTGACTATTAACATAATATTTTTTACTTTAGAATTGATTAGAATTTTCAAGCATATTTCTACTGTTTGCTTCATTAATAAATATTTGTATATTTTAATCGTTATATTAAAGCAGCTTTAAAGAATAAGCGATGATTCTTTATATAATACAATTGAAATAAATAAACAAAAAAGTGCAAAATAACCAAAAAAATGCAATTATTTTGTGTTTATAAAAAAAAATCCCAAAATGCTGATCCGGTAAAATGATATTAGTTTAAAGATAACAATTTTTAATCCACAAAAGAGCTAGTTTAATGTAAGGATATCTATTGATCTTTCAATCAAAAATAACAGAACAGATTTCGATGAGATGAAAACAGATTTTACGATAATTAATTTTGTATGAATATTATGTGAAGTTCTGTTTACTTCAAGTAGGATAATGGCATAGCCGTAAGCTAAATCCGCCTTCACACTACACACAAAGCGTTTCCCATTTAATGACCCACGTTAAGAGACGAAACCTCTCAGCATCCAATGGATTCACCGTGCGGGTGCCGGGTCCATCGCGTTGCAGGGAGAGGAGCTTCAACAGTACCTGGGACTTGCAACCCAGGTGTGTGATAAAATTTATGAATTAATAATTGTTAACGCTCCGTATGTATTGGACGATGGAAAATTGGACTAAGTAATCAGTTGTATTTTTTATGAAGTCACATCTCACAGTATAGATGTCACTACTGGCGGGTTGTTACATATATTTCTAAGAACACACTTCATTTACCCAAATCCAATTACGAGGTACACGCTAATTTAGTTGAGCGCGAAACAATTTTATAATACAGTCATAAAATCATTATCGCGTTAAATTTACCAAATATTTACATTTCCCGATCTTCCGTCGTGTTGTCTAAAAATTACGCCAATTGAGACATCAAGATAATTTTTTAAAAATAACACCCGCGAAGATCCGACCAGGAAAACACCACGAAACATAAACGCTCGTTAAAGCTCGAGCGTTTTTATATTAAATTGGGACGTTTAAAACGTCTATCTTGTGATTAAATCGATAATAAAATTTCCTGTTGTGCCCTTTGTGACCTTTGATAAATTTCGTAACGAATAAAAAATATAAAAAAAAATAAAATCTATCAATCTCTGGTTAAATTGAACTAATTTCTAACTGAGTATTCGTATTTTAGAAGTTTTACCATTGAACTATCAAAAATTAGATTTAAGAAGTAAATAATGTTAAGAACTAACTAAGCGAGTGAGTATAAGACACACTTACATACATCAACATTTCGAATATATAGGTATGTATTGATAGAATTCATGTTATTGAATACTTAAATAAGAGAGGAGGCTATCGATCTGTCATTTATGAAGGTATAATCTGTAAAGCACAACGTGCCCAAAACGTGATATCAGGATTAGGTTAATTAAAATCTGAATCTGTTTTGGGATCAAACAATGACCTTGAAAACCAATTAACAATAAGCCCACCACTTGCGGAGGTGAAGAGCTTGCATTCGTGTATAAGTGTCTCTGACTGTACACGTCGATAAAGCAATTTTGGTCACTCAGATCTTGTCATTTGTACATTTCTTTAAGGCCTCATCTTTCCAAGATGGTGCAAGCTTGTCATTTCCTCTGGCGAAGGGTCGGCGTTCTGTGTTGAAATAATTAATATCTGAAAGAAAATGCGGCCAGTAATCTCGGCGCCATTCATTGGGAATAAAAAATGGAACGAATACTACTTTTTTTTAATAGTTTTTTTGTAGTAAATCATCAGAAAAATCATGTTCTAACAGAAATAAATAAATGAAATATTAGAAACAAAAAAGGTCTAATCAAAAATGAAAACTACGTATATTGTTATCAGTGTTGCCCGTAGCAACTATATAATGATTTCCGGAATTGTTCACTCTAACGAAATGTCAAATTAATTTTCGTTTATAGTAATAATTATTCAGTTTCGCTCGCCATGTTTATTCAAACGATAAAACGTATTTCTTTATTTTTGTATACAAGAAAAAAATACAAGTTTCATTTTTTTAGTAAGTGTAAGTGTAATAAAATATTATAAGTTCAGCTAATATGTGCCTCCATATTGGTTCTATTTGCTCTGCCGAATATTTTTTATCTCTATTTCACTCCAATACAATAGAAGTACTTCTTTTTCCTATCACTTATACCTGATAGAAAAATTCAATGCTCTATAGTCAGATATCAAAAATTTTTTCTTATGTGCATTACTTCCGTCTATACTCTATGTACCCTTATTGGTATTCATGTCCAACCAAAAACCAACAGTTCCCAGTCACTCTTAATATCTCACATGACAGTATCAACATGTACATTCACTTAGATGAAAAACTTAACAGACAATGGGAGCTCGTCATTAGGGTTATGTTAAAAATATTACTATAATATTTCTATGACTGGATTTGTATTATAATAATTTTACTTAATTTCGAACATTAACCATCGCAAAAACAGACACACATGTTGTATTCATCTGTTCTGTATGATAAAGCTCTGACTGAAACTCGCTCATTGTTTACTAAATCTTGCTTCAAGGATATATGAAAGCAATATACTAAACTTCTATTCTATTCTTATTTGTTCAGGTGCGCTATAGATGTCACCTCAAAGCTTTGATCTCCATGCAAAAAGGCTTTTTGGTGATTAAAATTTCGTTTAACCAAACCAGTCAGTCTTGAGCTCTGATATACACATATTGCAATCTAGGTACTTTGAAGTGTGTAGCCAGGAATTGCACAATTTAGTACCTCATAGCCAATTTCATATCGAACCTGACGCGAGTGTCCATCCTTTCTATGTAAAACTTCGATTTCTTCTTCATTCTCATAACACGAGACTGGATTAATTCAACTGTCTGTGTGTTTCTTTCTTAATACTTGTGTCTTAAAGGCAGGAGTGAAAGCCTACTATGCCTTAATTGTCATCCAAACTCACCATCAATCTGTTTTTATAAGCTCAATGTCTTTATTAATTCTTATATGTGTAGTAATATTCAAAATAGAAAATATCTTACTAAGTTTCAGCGTGGATTACATTCAACGCTTTAAAATCGTAAGCAAAGTATTAGCCGATCGATAAACGGAACAAGTTGTTCCGTAAATGGACTTAAAAACTTTTTGAATTTCCCTCTTGTCAGGTTTGGGAATCTCTTTGAGGTGATGGTGTGAATTTGCATATATATAATATTAGCTACACCAGTATATATAAAACATACGAGTGACAACCCTGATATTAATACATTGATATTCACTCATTCATTCGTATAAACATGTTTCAGTTCAATTCAATTAATCCAGATATATTCGGATTAATAATATATTGATAAATAAAATTCATTAAAAATGTAGAGTCATGGTTTTTGGACGGATATCTCCATGGGTAAAATAAATAAAGGTTTTTAAACGTGAGCTATGTTCGTCATTATAATGCCCTTTATACAAAAGCAACAGATTTATCACATTTGTGAAAAATACTGATAAAAGTTGCTAATTAATCTGCTTACTTATTTTCTTACTACAGAAATAATATTTGTTTGGACGTGGACGAAGTCATGAAAAAATTCTAGTACACTGCAAAATATCCACAATATTATTGGCTGAATGTTCTTAATAAATCGAACAGTGGATCACAACTTCCTCGATTCATTGCTTTTTCGTTTTAGGACACGTACAACAAAAACAAGGCAATAGAGACGATATAGAAAATACTTTTTGAATCTATACCGTAGTTTGTCAATGTGAAATACCTGTGTAACAGAACAATAAAATCCAATATATTGGTAGCCATTTTTTTCTTTTGACATTAGGTATGTCATGGCGAACCCATAGAATGTTGCCATATTGAAATATTTTTTTGATTTTTTTTTTTTTTTTATAAAAGTGAAATACGTTTTAACCAAATCATAAATATTTATCGCAGATTGTTTTTAACCTATATCATTTGGTACTGCTATCTAATTATCGGCTGGTTGGTACCGAGCCAAGTTTTCTTTACAGTCTGCGAAGTAGTGTTGTATTTAGACGAAAGATTTCAATGTCTAGTCTACGTCTGAAAGCTTACGTGGAAATTTAAGTCTATTTTTTTTTTTTCGTTACGTATTCATGGACACGGAGAAAATAAAATTATTTTACGTTACATGATCAAAGGTTTTTCCTCTGAATAGGATTTATATATTATATATATTGGACATTAGAAATTAATTTTATAGAAACGGACAAACAGGTCAAAACAGGTCAATAGTCAACACCTCGTCTGCCCGTGATCACGGTTGCTGCAAAGTAACCGAAACGTCGGGATTATGTAGTTTTTAAATAATAAAATCCGCGTAGTAAATCCGAATAATACTAGTTTCATTTAAATGAATACTCGCGAAAATCTTAGATCTCATTAGGTCAATAGATTATTATATAAAACTTATTGAATTGTTTCATACGGAAGTAATGACATGTTTTTGAAAATCTATGGTAGAATTAAGGCATTTTATACCCAGGTATTACATTTAACCGGTAAAAAACATCGTTTTTAGTGCATGATATATCTTTCCCAGACATTCTGGCGACAGGACGGTAATCCAATTTTTGGAGTAATATACTAGAAAGTGAAATTTTGGAGATTAGACTTGCTGTAGAGAGACTGAGGTTAATATCTCAAATCATTCGTATGTTATATAACGAAATATTCTTAAAATACATCACCTACAATCAATATTAATGAAAACTTACAAAAAATATTGAATATATAGCCTTTAAGTGGACTACATCGTGGAAAAATTCGATCAAAATCGTTTTAGATCTTATATTACAAGTCGTTCAAGTCAAAATAGTCCTTTTATAAATGAATTCTTATAACTGAGATAAGTTCTCAATATTCATTATACTCTTGTAATTAAAATTTTAAAAAAAGATTGTCTTTAAATATGAAGCCATGTAATAATGTTGTAATAAAATTTTATCATCTGATTTATTTGGTAACATTTCTGATCAAACCCACGATTGCATCTACAGTAAGCGTGGTCACGAGAAGACGATAGTAATTCTACATCTAGTACACAAAGCTGAACCTCAAAATATAGTTTTACATCAACTTATAATAATAATATTTTAAGTTGATTAAAATATTAATCCACTTTGATCTTTCATAACTATAATTTTTTTTTTCAACAAAAAAATTATGTGATAAAAAATTTATGGCTGGTTATAAAATTAAAAATAAATTATAGATCAATCGTAGCAGTTAGAAACAGTCATGATGATCTAAAAACCGACAAAAAATATATTTTTTTCTACAGACGCCACAAAATAAGTAATGGGAGTAGGTAGTGTAAATCTACAAACGAGATGAGCAAAAGAGACGAAATTCAAAGGACGCCGGGCTCAGAAAGTTTACACAGAACGTGCTTAGTATTAACAAGCATCGTTTGACAAATTCCATTGCCATTCCCTTCGTTACTTATTAATTATTCACAAAGAAACATCATTACAATTGACTATTACGACAAAATTCTACTAACAATAACAAAATCGTTAATATTACATCTAAATTCATTGAACGTATATTTTCTTTGACCATCAACCATACACGAAAACGTCTTAGAGTATTAAAGCGTGCGTAACAAAAATTCGTATGAACCACTTACGGCTAATTCGAACTGGCCCAATCCGGTTAGAAGTCGTTCAGCTGCCGGTTGATTACCACTGTTCACTGTGAATCGTCACAAGCACAAGCACATAAATGATATAGGTAATATGAATTGTGACAGTAATATTAATTGATTACGCGGTAAACAGTGACACTGCTTGGCGTCGATACACGGACTGGATGCCATGACAGTATTACCCGGGTTGTTCTACGCATGCGCCCTGATTACCCTTAAGGTTATTTCCCATTGTTCATTCACGATTAGGCCAGAAAATTGATCACTGGAATTAAGAGAAACCTTTTAACTTACGAAATCCAATTTCAAAATGGACGATTTGGTGTGGTTCGGTTCCCTTTTAAATATTACAGTTTCAGATTTTAACAGTTATATTTTTTAAGCGAATGACGTTTTTTTAATTCATTTGATCGTTGTATCAAGTGAAGGTAAATTGAAATATTAATTATCAAATAAAAATATTGCTTTAGGGACACTTATATAAATTATAAAATTCCATCTCATACTTTATCTTTGTTTGTACAAACGAAATATTTATTAAAAATATCTGAACATATGCGAACGCTTATATTATAAGTATGAAACTAACAAAACATAAATAGCCAAAAAAAAAAAAAATTAATTTGAAATATTAAAGATAAGGAACAAACAAAATAATTAAAATCAAATTTAATATCGAACCATTAAATTTTGGTATAATAATAATTTAAACCCCAAAAGTAATGCCAGAATAAAAACCCCCTATCTGGCCGCGCCCTTACTGCCACCCTTAACTTCGCTCCACTAAAGCAATATGAGGGACATATCAAATTGTGTCCGCCGTTCAAACAGGATAGTAATAGAGCTTCATTGTCTTGTTATGCCTTAGTTAACAATTATTCCATTATATTACACATTTAACAAGCAAATAAATAAGCTTAGAAATCATTCATATTATGAATATGGCATAGGTTTTTGATGTTTTCCACCCTCGAATACCAACTTTTTTCAACCGACCAACACGGTCGGATATTCCATCTCACTGACAGTCCTTTACTAACAGATGACCTAGAATCTTTAAACATCTGAAATGTTTTGTACCTCATCTGTACGAGAATAACAGAAAATATCAAGTTTGTTCAACACAGCCACAGCTCTTTAAGTTCTCGCATAAGCCTGCTTTCATCGGGATGGATTTTATCCTAAAAACACGATGCTCTCTCTTTTACTACGTACTTGCATGGGAGATGATTTTCTTTAGGATTTTTTTTTAAGAAGTTTAAATATAGTTCCATAGGATTTTTTTGTCAAACTAACTAGAAACAAAAAATTTGTAACACCGCTTCTTCATGACATAGTTTATGACCATTGCACATCATTAGTCTGTGTTCCTTTTGCTGCATAAAACGGATTTCGATCACCTTATAGTCGGTTTTGCAAAAAAAAAAAATCCCCAGCAACAGGTGATGTATCTCCAATAATTCCAATATCTGTGCAGCCATCGTAGATTTCTATGTGAGCAAACAAACGACTGACCTGTCACAAACATCCGCTAAATCAGTCGCACTCATTCAACTCATTTCACTCTCAATATTAGTGTCTGTGATGTTTTTGAACACTGAATGGACACAGATTGAACGATATTAATACCAACAGGTAGTTTTGTAAGACAGAATCTAAGAATGGCTATGTATAAGAATGTATTGGCCATAAATATCGTTGAAATACCTAAAAATTATTATACGAAAAAAATAAATCGATGCCGTAAGAAAATACAATAAGATATTTAAAAATAAATCGTTGTATATAGACTGTAACATAAAGAATGTTTATTCAAAAACATTTTTTTGAAAAAAAAAAAAATGACATGGACTTAGAAATTGCTAATATTTTTATATTAAACGCAGCAAACGAGCAGACGACCTACCTGATCGAGGTAGTCACCGTCTCCCATGGACATCTGCAACATAAGGGATGTTGTGGATGCGTTGGCGACCTTGATTGTGGAAGAAGTCCCCCTCTTTCCTCCCGGAAAGGGTGGGAAAAGGGAAAGGGAAAGAGCAACCGACTCTCTCACTCATCAGACGAAACGCAGCCATTTAAGACTACTTCACGCCGATCTTCTGTGAAAGGGCGGTACTTCCCCCGTCGAGTCATCCCATGTTCGAGCTGTAGTCGTATGGCCACAGCTAGGCTCTACCACCTTACAAGCCTCTAGTATTTTATATATTATATATACATCCATCTATCCAAAGTATTTCAAAATTTATTTAAAATAATATCGAAAAATCAAAAGGTTATAACCAAGGCCTTACTATTATCGATATTTTTTAATGTCAAATATACAAACGACTTTGGACAATGAAAAAAAAAACAAAAATACAAAAGTTTGTGTCTCGCTACAACCAAAAAAATATTAGAAATATCTTAAAAGAATTGAGAGTTTATCTCCATATTAACTTTTCACATTTCCTGTACCTCAAACTTTTTTTGTTAATTAAAGAATTAGTTTTTAGAAGAGCCACCAAAAATCTGTGGGAAAAACTATCGGATAATCATAACTGTTTTTTATGAACAATCTTTATGATGTCATACGAAGACAAACAGTCGTTACAAAGAAAAAGTTCTCTCATAAACCAAAAAACATACATATTATATTGTATTATATACAAAAAATAAAGAATTAACTTTTAACGGCTTGTTTGTATAAAGTAGATGAGAAAAGAAAATAGGTTGAATTCTGTACGTCTACGTTAGCAAAGACCTCCCACATTCTTCCACGAGCGTGTCACTATTTATTGTCACAGACTAAAAAACATATTTTACTCGCATACAAATAAATTGACGAAAATATAAATATGTAATAAAAAAAATTAAAAATTATAAGAAAATTTATATCCTTATACGTGAAATGACTTACACGCGTAACATGAAGCGGTATCAAAGTTTAAATTTATTATTTGAAAAGAAAATGTCTCAAAATAAATATATTGCATGAGAGATTATATATTTGATTATCTAAAAAAAAGTATTTTCTCAATATTGACCACTAAATGATATATTTTAGTGAATAACTGTAATATTAAGTTTGAACTTCCCATTCATGTCTGAATTATTTAATTTATAAAATTTTGTATATAATATAACTTATTTTGTCTAATCGTATAAAGATCCAATGGCCATATTCACGTTGTATCCTTTCCTCGCTACATATAAAAT
This sequence comes from Danaus plexippus, assembly GCF_018135715.1. Classification (NCBI taxonomy): domain Eukaryota; kingdom Metazoa; phylum Arthropoda; class Insecta; order Lepidoptera; family Nymphalidae; genus Danaus; species Danaus plexippus. Next base: position 1,452,762 of record NW_026869856.1, read on the forward strand.
ATACATACTTTAAAAATACAAAATAATTAAAGAGCGTAAAGAATGGGATTCAAATAAATAAACACCACATTATTATTTTAATAAATTTATATTATATTGTTAATTACGTATGTAACTAAAAAAGTATAGGAAATTTTCACATTTATTAACATTTACGGTAAAAGTTAATTAATTTACTCTCTATGGTACAATAAATGTATAATTTTCAAATCAAAATAACCTTTTCTTTTCTAGTATAGTAATTTGAATAACTGTCAATATTATTACATATATATATATCAAATTCTGAAAAAAAAAATCAAATGCCTTTGTGTTTGGTTTGAAGACATATTTATTACTTTGTGTCAGAAATAAGCTTACATGTTGTCATAACACCCGAATTTACTTTTATATAAACTTATGAAATCTCGAAGAAATACAAACGGAATTTATTAAGTAAGCCTTAATTCAAAAAACAGCGTACAAATTTTGAACAAAATAAAATAAATAGAATATAGCTACAGGGTATATATTTAATAAAAGAAAATGGTGAATTGACGTTTTTGCTACTAACGATACATACGTAACTAAACGTAACTTAATAAATATACTATGGAAGCCTATAATTTAAAAACAGAGTTCTCGTAAAAAAAGTTCGTATATATTTCATACTATTATTCTATTTTTAATCTGTTATTTTTTAGGTAACCAAATATATTAATGTCACTCATGACTTTGACATTGACTTTGTGACAATACTATTGAGTGAACACATGCAATTTTATCATTTATCTTTAGTGGTATTCATGTTTAATGTTTCATGAGGAATACATAACATTTCAAAACAATATGTATCTCAAACTTCTATTTATATAATCGTCACCATATTTCATGTTTACGTAAGAGATTGTATACAGTATTCTTATATGAGCTTACAAAGGCTGGATTAAAATAAAGCTCTTCGGATTTAACTGTGAAGCGAGACGCCGATACTATACACAATATACGTATTTGAATATTTGCATTGGATGACAGCCAATGACGAATAAGTAATAACAATAAAAAAAACGCATTTTGTTTGTGGTATAGAAGCCATATTGCTTATGACCTCGCATTTAGAGTTATTAGTATTTTGTTTCGCAAAATTGATATCGTTTAGAAAATAATTTAAACATGGTGGCATTATACATACATCCATATGTAGCATTGGCATTATACATACATGGCATGTCATTATATATACACATATATATAGCTTGAATTACTGATATCGATAATTTTAAACAAATTTACAATATGTCATCGGAAATAAAATTGAAGCTTATTTTTTGTAAAAAAAATCAAAAAGCCGTAATTCAAACGATCAAAAACTATGAACAAATACAATTTCATCAACTGAAAAGACCAAGAAAGATTGCCTTTTACCTTTAATAACTTCAAAATTATCTTTCAAATGAATGGTAACGAATGAATGATTCATCTCCATCACTAAGTACAGCCTTAACGGCTAATGGTGTCACTAATAACGTATGACATAGTATATATATTAAAAGCGTTTTGCAAATGTCTAAAACGAGTAACTTGTACTTAAAATAAAGACATAATCGATGAAAGTTACAAGTAACTAGTATATCTATTATTGTATATTAAACACATAATTTAATAGACATATTATACTAATTATACACAAACACACCAGTGATGAAATTTTTGTTAAAATAAGAAACGATAAATGTCATATGTGTATAAGTGCTATTATTCTGTGTGGCGCTAAACTGGGACGCACTAAAAAATTTGATGTCACTTACACTTATTCGTGTGTTACCGAAAATGGAAAATTTCAGGAATTACGACATATAATAATTTGTAAACTCAATGATATACTAAAAATAATATTATACCTAATGTTTTCATATAAATTATATACAAAACATACAATGTCATTGTTAGTTCAGAATAATTTTTTCTCGTTGAATTTTCCGATTTACCCACTCTCAAATAATCCCGTATACGGGGAGAGATATCACGACATAATACATCCATCCCAAATTTTTGCAGACCATAATAAAAAAGTCCCTTTTGCCTACGCGAATATTTAAATGGCTATATGAAACTAACTCATATATGTATAAACAAAAAGTCGCATGAGAAATTTCATATTAAAAAAAACTATTATTATTAATTTATAGCGTCGTTTAATGTACATATTTAGGAATTACGTTCGAATTTTAAAAACATAACAGGATGACATTTGACAATTTGACAATCAGTTTTTAATTAAAATGAACAAATGTCAAAGATAAATTAACGTAGAAAATAATGAGTTGCAGACACCAGTACAACAAAATTAACTACTTAAAACTATTAATATGTTTAAAATAGCCTCAACACTAACTACTAACACGATATTAACACTTAAAATGCTCGAGTGACTTTTATTAAGATAGACTTCCGATCCATAGTGCGCGTTTACTATGTACCTATATAAGTACGTATCACGCCAGTCAAGGTCATAGGTCATTTATCTTCCTACGGGGCCCTTGAATTTAATATTTGTTATATTACACGTTGTATCTGTTATTCAGTTCTGTCACTAGAGAGTTTGCTCAACAAAATAACCTTAATAATGCTTTTACATCTCTGAAGTCGATAAAGCCTTGTAGCAAGGACCAAAGGGTTAAATCAAGCGCATGTTACGAGTGGCGCCATCTGTGACCTACTAATTATAATATACTACATTCCTTATAATTATCTTCATGACTGATTATAATTAATCATAATACTGAACCATTGTTATTTTGCAATGGCAACACTTAAGTATCAACCTGTATTTGAAAACTATAAAATGGCTTCAGCCGTTTTGCAGGACATTACTGGAAGTAACGCTGAACACTGAAAACCAATCTGAAACTGTGCCTCGGACGTGCAGTCACAATATATGTTCCGTATTATATTTAATATTAATATAAAACTAACATTTTAGGAAAATTAATTGATCACATTAAAACTTAATTCTGAATTTATGAATTCTAATCCAAGCTAATCATTTAACGTATATGTATTAACCGTTCTATGTACATATAATACATAATTATGTACTGGTAAATATTAATTTAATTGGAAAATATCAATAACAGAATCCTCAGGATTCCAAAATACCCTTCACATAGTTGTTTTCGATGAGGTATTTGTCCTCAAAATTGTTCTGATGCCGGACTTAGTCCTGACATTCATTTCTCTATACATATATATAATCATAACAGAATTAAATTATATATATATACTGTTTTAAGCTCTTATTAAAAACAAGTTAAGTGTGAGTTAAAACTGTTTTATAACCCCCTCTATAAATGTATACCTACATTAGGCAGATATGAATTCTTTTTATGGTACAGCTGTAATTTTTTTAAAACACATCTAGTTATTTCAAATTACACCCGCTTTTGTTGATATTATTACTATTATATTATTCTATATCGAATTATTTTTAAAGTACTGTAAAAACCTAAATTATTAAGCATTAAGTATAAAGCTTTCGATTTATTATTTTTTTTAATATATCAATATAAATTACAAAAATATAAACATGCTCTTGAATTTATTCTCGTATGCAATTATTTTATCTGTTCTTTTAAATTAGATACTTTTTGGTAACCGTCATTATTGGCAGATTAGGTGAAACTGTGACACCAGATAATACGAAGAAAAAAACTTTTTAAACCTTATATTATTAAAAAGGTTATATCGGATGAAAAATAAGCAACCATTTTATAATGTTATGAAAGGTCATAATATAATTTGAGAACTATATTCATTCGTCACTCGCTATTCGTGCAAAATCAAATCAAATTCAACTATGACGTCATGTTCTACTTTATTATATTGTACAGAGCTAACATTAATATATTTTCTAGTTATTTTAAATTTTTCCCACTTTTCAATTTGAAAGAACAGAAAGAAATACGTTACAGAAAACTATACATCACGACAATTTAATCAGCAGTAGGTACTTACACTACGACATCTCGACTCGACTCTCTCGTTTTTTAATATTAATTGCTTTATATATAAAAATTATAGCAAATATATCTCACATAATACAAGACTTTGAAATGATTAGAACCTTTTTATGGGTCAGTCAAATAATAAGTAATTTGTTTTGAAATCTAGAAGAATATAAATATGCATGTATATATAAATACACATACATATATGTATGTGTATATATAGGCACGACCTAAATAAAGATGTCAGGATCCGTGTTAAGATAAAAATATTACTTGTTTTTGATCATATGACACAAATATAATAAAAAAATATTTATATATATATAATCCGTTATAAATTTTTCTCATAGGTTTTGCGATGACATAAGTAACGAACATTAAAATACAACCAAAAATAATTTGTCACGTGTAACACGATCTCAAACAGCCATAACGAGTCAGGGAAAGGTGACGTCTCCTATAACGTTCTCGCAGTAATTAATGTAATGTCACTTGCTGAGCGAATGAATGGTATTTACTACGTACACTGACTGACAAAGCGGCTACATCTAAATGTTGAAATAACATCGTATAAGAACTTAAATTAAACAATCGTTTATTAAATAAATAATAAATAAATTCAATGTCACTTATATTTTTTTTTATCGTAAGTTAATGATTACACATAAGGATATGAGAAGCTTCTCTTTAAATCTTCTAAAACTAAATAACATATAATAATATCTGTAACGCCAATTTTATACGGTAAAATAAATAACGTGAAATATTTTTGTCGCGTTTCGTTATGACACCGTTCAACAATTACGTGCTGACGTTAAATGTCACTTTCGCAAGTAATTAGTGAGTGAATGGAAATTAATAGGTTCAGGAATGAGTTTGGATGAAGCGTAACAATAGTTCATTCATAAATTATATTACTTCATTAACTTGAAATCATTTTTGCGAGTGTATGAACAAACTTCAATAGGTTGTGTGTGTGCGTGTGTGTGTTTGTGCGTGGGCGTGTGTGTTTGTCCGTGTGCGTGTGGGTGTAATATCATACAAATTAATATACTATGTAGCCACAACTATTTCCATCAATTTCCAGGAACTACTACTTTAAACCAAGTTATTCAAAATAAATATTAAACATTTATTACGAAACAAAATAGTATCCTAAAAAAGTAAAGCAACAACTTACATAAAACAATATTATGTAAAAAATTATGTATAATAAAATTCTGGACACAATAAAACTATTATGTGGAACGGTTAAAGAATGAGAGATTTACACTAAAATGAATATCCATTGAACTGCAGCCAGGAAAAATACTTACAAAGACTTCACACTAAAAAAAAAACCCTCTTAAGATTATGACGTCACTATTATTTTAAACAAAATGGCGGGTCGAATTTTTATTAAAAACCTTCAATGCTTCTGTTATAGAATTCCTAAACTGTTGACAGCATTACCATTAAAAAGATTTATTAGTTATATTATAGCTGTTTAATAGTTTCATATCTTGAGTGATGGAGTTCTAAAACTATGAAGTGTGAGCAATTTGGGGGACATCTTTAAACAATTATTAAGAGGAAATTAGGCTTCTCGCTTTACGTCTTTATTCATTTACGTGTACAGGCACGAAAAAAGTTTTTACACAAAATAAATAATTTTAATTATTCTATATATATATAATGAAGGTAAAACTACTAAATATATTTTTATTTCAATACCTTTTTCTATACCCTTTGAACTTACCTAAAGTTATATATAGTATATCATGAGATTAATTAAAATTTCAACTTTTATTGTATACTAAGTGAACATTTTAAGAAAAAAACGGCGTTATGAGCACTTCGTGTTCAGTGAAGTGTTTATTTTGCACGAGTTTTGTGATTTGTGAAACCATATACGAAGTTACAGTATAATATAAGTATAGTATAGTATAAGTATAAGCTAGTTCATAAATAAATCTTCAATGACATTAAATTACACTAAGACTTGTATATATACCCATATGTGTTATTTCGATCATATATTTTTCATCGATGTATTGTATGTCACTAGTATATGAAAAATAGAAACCTTTATAATGAAAATAGTGAGTTTAAACTAATATTCAAGGAAAAACGCTTTATGAAAACACTATCTGTCTTTCGAGAACTTATAGTTACGTAACAATAATACCTGTAATGAACAGGATTTTTTTTTAAATAATAAGAAAAAAACATATTTAATATACAGTCTAGAATATAAATCAAGATAACTCGACCTATTTAGTACTAAAGAGTGAAGGTATACGTCCAAGTAAGTTCGTAGCATACTTACCCATTTCTTTGGAACTCGTTTCTAGTCTCTTTAGTAAATTTTATACGTCACCAGTTTTCTCCGAGCTTCATATTTAGCCTGCATGTCACAGAATAAAAAAACATAGGTACATTTCTTGGTACACTGTATATTTTATGCTACTGTAAATATGTATGGTTTTGATTAAATTTGTTTGGTTTGGTTTTGTTGATAGATACATAAGATACCTTAACTTTGTCGATTAGTCTTTTACCACATCGACACTGATGAATCGATTTCGATGAAATTTCTCATGACTTTGGACAGGTCTTTGGAGAAATAAATATATGCAACTTTTTGTCCCGATATAAACGGAATTGCGGGCGAAAAGTAATACTTTCAATTTAATCGTTACTTTACTTTATGTTAAATATTAATTCTTTTAAATTTTATAAGTTACTTGATCGAGATGTTTAAAAGATTTCAAAGAGGTTTAATTCGTAACATTTTATGTCGCCATGGCTGTATATCAGAGATATTTTTAAACATTACAATATATAAAAAAGAAAGTTTCTAATATATATATATATATATATATATATATATATATATATATATATATATATATTAAGAAGATGACAAAACTTTTAAGTTCTTGAATTTTCAGATTATTTCATACAATAAGTATTCAAAAAATTATTATTTAAATTTAATTGGCATATATTTAAACTTTTCCTCATATATTAACGCACAGCTTATAGACTGTTTGTCGACAGGCAGCCATCTTTATTGAAATGTCAAACAAATAATTCTTAAATTCGAAATCCTTTCGTTGTCAATGTGATTAAATTTAGTAACCGTATAAAATGTCTACTAAAATTGTAAAATTAACTATCAAATCAGACAATAAGAGCCTTGAAACACGCACGGTACGTTATTAGCTAAATTGAACTAATATAATTCTAAATCGCTCGATGCACTCCATGTAATGGGGGTCAACGACCGTGTTAAACTAAATTACTGGGGAACATAAAAGAATTTATATTGTATCAACCTCAACTTTGTAAGAAAAACGTTTTATTTACATTCATTTAAGAATATTTAACACTTGTAATAATATAAAGAAATATGTACTTTAAAAAACTTTTTTTTTTTTTGGTTTCGTTCAATTTTCTGTGTAGGACAATTTTGATCTCTCAAATAGAAGTAGATATTTTTTTTACAGACCACAAATAAGTATCAAATACATTGTTATCTTTAAATATTAAATTATATTCACTGTTGAAAATATTGTACTTATCATAAATCCGTAAGTAATTTTTATGTAGCTACACCGTAAACGAAAGACTATTGCTTTAATCACAGATAACTACGACAGAACCGCAGGCAAAATATAGTGATATATACTCATTAACCATTATAATGAATATTGCCATAGTTACGTTAAATCAATCGTGTCGCGAGTGGAGGTTGTAGTTTACATTTAGTGACTATCGTTTCAAGCTACAAGATGGTCGAGTTGAATAAGTTCCATTTAAAATCTTCGTCCGTATATTTTGGACATCCGACGCAGTTCTGGAGGGTAATGTATTTAAAAAAAAAAACTTTTTTTTTTTTTATTAATGCCTGTATGTATATTTTTTATTTTCTATTTAAGTTGTTATTTAAAAGTAATAGTAATAGCAATTAAAGTCATATATTTATATAATGTGTTATGCATTATACGTACATAACTTTACTAATAAAAACTGCTGAAACTAGTAATTTTTTTGTTTGAAGAAAATAATTGTGAGACCGGATTTAATACGTGGATATTTGTTACTCTCAAACTGAAATGCTGAGCAGGTTTCGATAATACTTTCCAGTAATATAGTTAAGACGTAGAATAATCCTAATGTTCGTCTTGTTCCAACAAAACCAAGGCACAACTGTTGTATTTTATGAAGGCTCATGCCGCAAATTGTAGACGACGCTGACATTTACTTAAATATTTTTTAATCACTCCCAAAGCCTTTTCCCACTAAATCGCTATTAAACAATGCAACTTAACTCTCCGTCCGTTATATTAATATAACCGCTTTTCATTAAACGCATATCTATTTACGCCTGCATGGTAAATATACCAAAAAAAAAATCGCAACGTACCTTCCTGTTTATTATTTCGATTAATATTTGAAACTACACAACAAATTAGGACTTTCACAGTCGAAGAACTTATACATTAACTGCAACTTGGGCGACTATTTAAAAAAAAAAAATAGTAATTTAACATAAATGTAACAAATTACTATTCCATACAAACGAAATAAATAACTTTAAAATAAAAATAAATTTATTCAAGAATAAAACTAACAATCATACCCACGATACATAATATACATACATACATTTAATTCACAGCAAAGGAAACAAAGATCTGTAGAGCCAGTTGTAGAGGTCGAGGCCATGAAGAGAACAGCTGATATGGTGGACTACGATAAAATACATTTGGAAAAGTAATATCCATTGTATAATATATAATATTTAAGAAAATCTAGAGTAATATATATGACTTAAACTACTCATAACTCAATAACGGCTGCACGGATTTGGATGGGATTGTTTAGGAGGTAGTTCAGAACCAGGAGATAAACATAGGATACGTCTCATCAGATGTGACCTCATGTGAGACGTCGTACACGTGACTTGAAAAAGAGAATGCGAGCCACTGTAAAACGACTCTTACTCTCTCTGAGTCTTATTCCGAAGTTCACACAGACGAAGTCATGGACAAAAACTAGTATATATATATACATTATAACTTTTGTGGGTTACATTTATTCTCAGATGAAAGTAATTGAGCAATATGAACTTACTTACAAAATCCATGTTACAAAATTATGATCTTGATTGAGATCTAAGACTTTCGCGAGTTTTATTCATTTAAATGAAACTTATATTTTTTGGATATACTACGCGTGGTTTATTTTTGTAAAAAACTACGTACTCCCGACGTTTCGGTTACTTTTCAGCAACCGTGGTCACGGCATCTCGTCTGCCCGTTAGTTTCATTTATATGATCTTGATTTTTTTACGGATAAATCAATTAATATAAGATTTACTTAGTTATATGAAATACCTATAACATAATAAAATAAATGAAAAAACGGTAGCTAGTAAACAATGGTTATATGGCACATTTCAGAGCGATCATAAATAGGGCTGAAGAGAGGGTGAGACAGTTACTGGACAAAGAGGAGATAAAGCTTTGACATAGAAGGGAAAAATTACAACATCTCCTACTGAAAGAACACGAGGAGTTTGTACAGGAACAAGCAGAAAGAGATGCAATAAGAGAGTGTGGTTACTGTGAAAATAAGAATAGAAAAGAGCAATACGAAGAAGATTTAGATAAAGAGAAAATACGAGAGTGCTTGAAGGCGTTAGAAAGAGAAAAAATGTTAATAATTATATACAATTTCATCTTAATTTAAGATAATTTTGATATAATGAAAATAGTACTTTATTTTAGTGCAAAGGGAATGAAAAGCACAAAAGCCGATGAAATTTTCTTGAGGGAAATGCAGAGAGAACAGATGATAGAAAAGAAGAGAATTCAACAGAGTCAAGAAGATGTTGATATGATGTGGCATCAAGTACTGCTAGAAGATGTTAGGATAAAGGTCAATGAACTTATAACTATGGAGTTTGAAATATTTGTAATAAAATATTAACAAAAACGCTTAAAAAATCCCTTTAAATTTTTGTGAAATTTTTTTCAATATAAATCTTTTATATTCTAAAATATATTATTTCAAAGGTATGCTTAAAGCAGGGTAGTACTGATTAATATAATAATATCTCAGGAGGAACAAGAACGGCTGAGAATTGAGAAGAACAAACAAGAAATGATCGAACGTCGATTAGCGTACGACGAACAAATAACTAGCGCGAATAGAAAGAGACGGGAAGTAATACAGAGTGAGAGAGAAATAGAAAATAGGAGATTGGAGAAGATGAAATATAGAATGGAACAGGATTATTATGATGGTACTAATAATGAATGAATGAATGAATGAATGAAAGAATGAAAGAATGAATGAATGAATATATACAATAATATGACTTATTTTTTTTTCATCAAAACTCATTGAATTTTTTTTTTTTAATCCTAATTATTATTAACTTTTCTTTCTGTTTGCTTAACTCAAGTCTGAATTTTCACGTACGAAGAGATTTCAGTTTTTTTATCTAAGAACCTACATCGGTACTATATTAATGAATAAAAAACTGTTTACATACTTTGACTAGTAAAAGTTTGTTTCGACAACACAGAACTGACAGTTTGAAAGTATTAACACAGAAATCTTCGTGTTTATATACTTCGATGTTTGGGAGTATTGTACGAAACACAAAATAACAAAAATATTATAATATATAAGTAATTACATAGACTCGGTTAAACATCTTTGAATATTGGAAAGTTTTTAAAATTATAATTCAATGAGAGACAAAATTTAGACATATAATGCAGAGAAGTGCTACTTATCGCCCCCGAAAAATCAGTCACATCAGGAATCAAATACTAAGAAAAAATAATATATTAATATAAAGAAATACAATGCGCCAAAAATAGATAAAACTCCTTTAACGTGTTTAAGCTATAACGAGGAAAAAGAATCAGCAGATGAAAAACAAAATGAATTACCTCGAAGGCTTTAACATGAAGACGTCCAGGATGATGAATGATAAGGAGATGGAAAAACAAGTTGATGATAGAATTATAAACACCGCCTTGGAAGAATTGAGGAGGGAAAGAGAGCAGAAGATAGCTCGGATGGTATGGAACGAATGAGAATACTGTTTATTTTGTTACATATTCATTCATTCATTCAGTCATTTCTTTCTTTCATTCATTCATTCCATCAATCAATAATTTCTTTAAGTTACACATAAATAGTGGCGAAATAGTTGAGTTTTTTTTTCTAATCCTCACTAATATTAAATATTCTTCTTAACTAATATTAAATATCGTTCTTGTATACATAAAGTTTTTAATTATTTGGTAAATCTGTTTGTTTCTGTATAAATCCTAAACAAGACATAAATCTAGTAATGCTACGAGCTTGTCATCTGAAAAGCATTGTTACGTATCACACAATACACACACGCGTAAGACATTTTGCACTTGAGATTTAGAAACCCAGAAACGATAAGAGTAAGTAAAGTCACGGCTCAAAACTAGATTTGAAACTGTTAGTAAGAACAATTTCAAATATCAACAATACATTTTTTTTTATATCTTCTTCATATTTCAGGAATGTTTAAAAATGGAGAAGAAATTATTCACGGATCATCGTTCACGTGAGAGAAAATTAGCTGAAAATTTGGAAAAAGAAACAGAGAGAATAGCGTTTATGTTGAAACAAGAGAAAGAGAGGGAGGCGGACGACGTCACCAGGGAGATAGAAGTCGGGAGACGAAATAACAGATACGTAAGCCTTTATGAACAATGAAATAATTTATGAAATTAATATAATACATACTTATTAACCTTTAAAATCTATTTTTTTTTAACTAATTAACTCTTTATTGTTATAAACATCTTTAAGTTACAAAACACAGGCATTATAAAAAACAACACAAATATTATCTATAGAAAGCGTCTCAAGAGTACAAGAACCATCTAGAAGATTTGAACATAGAAAGAGAGAGACAGAGAAAGGAAAGGATGGAGACAATGGCGAGAGTGAAAGAGACAGCGCATAAAGAGCTAACAAAGAAGCTAGAACATAGCAAGGAAGAACTGAACAATCAAATAAAATACAGAAAATCGTTGACGAAACAAATACAAGAGAATAAAATTATAATGGTACTTCATTAAGATATTATCTAATACTTCTCCGTGACTTTGCTTGTATGTTATATGATTATTTTCAATCTTTGACGTCGCTACTATGGGGTTTTCCAATAGGGACGCTTGAACTTTGACAGCTGATTGCGGCCATGTTGTTTGAGTGACAGCTGTCAAATGCAGTGTGTTATATTCATTCCGTCCTCCCAAACCACCATGGCAGGTTACAGTGTCGAGCAGCACGTGCAAATCATAAAATTGTTTTATGAAAATGGGTCTTCAGTTCGAGCAACGTTCCGCGCACTTCGCCCGTTTTACGGTCGCGATGATCGTCCTGCCGAGTCGACTATCCGTCGATTGGTGGACAAATTCGAGTCAACCGGGTCAGTTAACAATCAGCCGGTTCCCGTGCGTCAACGTAACGCGAGATCTGCCGAGAATATCGCCGCTGTGCGCGACAGTGTCCTCGAAAACCCGCGGCAGTCAATTCCGCGTCGCGCATAGGAACTCGGCCTTTCGCAGACGACAACTTGGCGAATTTTGCGTTGTGACTTGAGCCTGCACCCGTACAAGATCCAGCTGACCCAAGAGCTCAAGGTTAATGACCATAGACAGCGCCGTGTGTTCGCTGACTGGGCATTAGAGCAGTTGGAAGTTGACGCCGATTTTGGCAAAAAAATCATCTTCAGCGACGAGGCGCATTTTTGGATGAATGGCTATGTCAACAAGCAAAATTGCCGTATTTGGGACGAGACCAATCCACACGAGGTTCACCAAGTGGCAATGCACCCGCAGAAAGTGACTGTTTGGTGCGGATTTTGGGCCGGAGGCGTGATTGGTCCGTATTTTTTCGAAAACGATAATGGTGTGGCCGTCACCGTCAATGGTGAGCGATACCGGTCGATGATAACCAACTTCTTTTGGCCTGAAATCGAGAATATGGATCTGGACAACATGTGGTTTCAACAGGACGGCGCTACGTGCCACACAGCACACGCTACGATGGAAGTTCTGCACGAGCAATTTCTGGACATGGTCATCTCGCGCGGAGGCGACGTGAACTGGCCACCGAGATCGTGCGATTTGACCCCGCTGGACTTTTTCTTGTGGGGTTTTCTTAAGTCGCAGGTCTATGCCAACAAGCCGCAAACCACCGATGCCCTCAAAGTCAACATACGCCACGCCATCGATCAAATACAGCCCGATTTGTGCGCCAGAGTCATCGAAAATTGGACCTTTCGTGTGCGCGCCACCAACCGAAGCCGTGGCGGTCATTTGAATGATGTCATATTCCATACATAATGGGGTCGATAGACCTTCCAAATAAAAAAAAAATTTCGTAAATATCTTTCCTACATGTATTTTTTTTTTGCATTTCAAAGATCAAGCGCCCTTAATGGAAAACCCTATAGTACTGGGTTCGTATATGTGGTGGGATTAGGGAAATTAACTAACAAAAGCATTGAAACTAAGCTGACAAATAAATTAAATCATAAGAATTTAAATATTTCATCTTCCTATTTAAGATAAAATTTAATTTTAAAATGCATTTAAATGTATGCAACGAACTAAATAACTTATAATCTGAGTATTCATTAACTGATTTTCTGTTTAGAAAATGGAAAATAAAGAGATTCGTGAAAAACAGATGCCGTTCACGAAAAATATTGTCACTTTCAAAGACGCCATGAAGGATATCGCGAAGTTTGGGACCAACAGGCGAGTAAATTATTATATATTATTATTGTTACCTCTCATAACTTCTAATATTAAGGTTAACATATGTTAGAACATATTTTTTTAGTAACTAATATAACTAATAAACTATTAACTAATATCTATACATAAGTTGTAGTGTTTAAGTTTTGAAGCAGTGCTTGAAGTAAATTTTCAATTGACCATAACTTCTTTTTCCCTTAACCGATTTTGACGAAACAAAGTTTTAAAAAAGCCTCTAATTATATGTAATCCAACTGTGAAAACCTCGTTCAAATCCGTTGAGAAGTTTTGAAGTTATAACGTATCAGACAGCCAAACAAAAATTCCAAAAATTGTTTTTTTGGTTTCTACGACTCTTTAATCGCCTCCTAACATTCGATTTTTTCTGTCTTATTATATTATGTATTATATAACAATATATATAACAATTTTTGTTTTTAAACGACTTTATTATATTATATTGTTATCGATGTTGAATAGAATTTAAATATATTGCATTGTGAAATTAAAGTACGTTTTTTAAATAATATAAGTCTTTACATCAACACTCGCAACTACACTGCTTTATAGACTGCTATTAAATTTTATAGGTTATATTCCTTAGACCAGTGGTTCCCAACCGGTGGTCCGCGGGATTCAAAAAGTGGTCCGCGAACGAATTTAAAAACTGTTTTAAATTTTATTAATGTTTTAATAAAATATTTTTGTCGATACTAAACACATTGAGTTTTTTATTAAAGTTTATTTCTTAGTCATTCACTTTATTTTTCTTTTACGTCGTGGTCCCGTGCGAACAACAGAGAATACAAAGTGGTCCCTAGTCAAGAAAAGGTTGGGAACCACTGCCTTAGACACTTAAAATAGATCAACATATTCATTAAATATAAAATTACTAAACCTTTTTATAAACACCACTTATCAGTAAAGTGTTAGTGTAAAGTATTTTCTTACATATGGCATACGTTTATTAACAACGGCCGTCTGAAATGCGACATGCGATAGGCGGACAAAAAATTGGATGCGATGTAACGTAAAAGTTTATATGATATGTTGATATATTCCTGTTCTATCATTTACAGTCAAAATCCAGTCCATCCGTTTAGAAAGCTGATGCAGGCACAACCAGAGAACCCCAAGTCTTTACCGCTAATTAGAAAGCTCAACTAAACTTGTTATAAATTTACTACACTATAATAAAATAAAATATGTATTCATAAACACACACCTTTTTATTAACATCCTTATTATTACCAAATCAATTGAGATTTTATTATATTTTTGATATTTCTAGTATAGAATGAAAATTCAATCTAACCTCACGTCTATGACATTTAATGCGTTTGTTTGACACCAAATCATTCAACACTTTCGTTTCATCTAAACTGTTAAATGAAGTGTGACTTAATATTTTTATACTTATTTAAATATATTTTATTTCAATATGTCTATTTGCAATTCATTTTTTATTTGAACCCAGAGTGGATTACTTTAAGAGATAAAAAAAAAATGTTCTAAATTTTCAAAATAAAAATCGAAGTATAATTTAACAGTAAATTTTTTTTCAGCCAGTATTCGACATTTATTATTATCATTAATAAAGCCAATCGAATAAATAAAGTACACATGATAGAATAGGGAACGTAGTAATAATAATTGCTGTCGTAGCTAATTGCACATCCCTATTAAAAGTAAAAAAGTAAAAGTTATTATGATCTAATGAAAAAAATATAATTTGTCAATATTGACACTTTGAGTGATGTAGGTAAATTATTATTGAGTTATTATGTACGCAACATCATCATTTAATAATTATGTTTAAAAAAATAATCGATAATATTTTAAGCAGCCTAAGAAAATAGTTAAAATAATACATGCATGAATGAGAACTTCCAGTATTATTGTTCTCTATAACTACTAGCGACATCTGGTAATACTTAAGGAATACCATCACAGCAGATTTTCAGTTTTTTACTTCCTTTATTAAAAAATAAATAAATAACTGTAAATAAAAAAATATATTCTATCTTTTTAAATTATACAATTATTAATTAATAATAATTTTTTTGAATATAATTCTTGCATTATAACATTATAAATGAAACCGTATGTCGTTTCTTCATATCAAAACAAAACAAAAAGTAGGTATGTACATCAACTTCCGAAGACAAAGTTTATCTCGTCTTATAAAGATTATTTGCTTAAAAATAATTCAGGTGAAGTAATGTTTTAAATTAGATACCGCTAATTATGTTGTGAGGGTATTTCTATGAATACTAATAAGATGACTTTTATAATCATTTAATTATTTTGTGTGCACGTGTAACGGTTATAAATAACAATGGAAGACGATGATAAAAAGAACAAAGTGTTTTCTTATAGCAATCTGGAAAATCAAACATATCGGTATTTACAACATCTAGCTAAATCTCTTGAATTACCGGCAAATTTTAAGGTAAAATTTAATTTTTAACAACCATATTCATATCTAGCCTTAACAATGATAATACAATATTGAATAAATATCTACAATTAAATTAATTAACCAATTAGGTACTGTATTAAGAATGAGCTATCATAAATTTAATTAAGTTATGAATCTGTATTTCACACTAGGAAAATTAACTTTAAATGCTTATATTATTTAATTTGTAAATTATGTACCATATATTCTCTTAATGAATAAAAAGTGTCGAATGTTTTGGAAAGCTGAGGATTTATAAAAAATATATTAATAAAATAGTATTGACAATTTAAAGCATTTAAAGTACAATAAAAATCATTCCAGAAAATATATCTTATAGAATTAATACTTGCCAAAAAACACAACACAGATGTTGAAGTGAACAACATCATTAAAAGGGTAAAAACTGAAAGGCTTCAACTTGTGTGTGCAAGAAAGGAATGGTTGAAACGTAAACAGGTGATATATTATATTTATAAATTAATTAAAATGACTCTTATTATTAATACATAATTGTGTTAAAGATAAATTAAATTATTGAAATAACATTAAATTAAATTTAAAATGTATTTTAAGATATAATTAATTAAGTAGGTTTTATTAGTGAAGTACTAAAATTTTATAAATTTTTTAAATATAGAATATAATTTTTAAGTTTTTTTTTTTAAGTTTTTTTATTGCGTACAGCATTTATATATTTAAGTGTTTAATTATATATTTTCTTACAGATTGTCCACAAATCTTCACCACCGATAATGTCTACACCAAAACGTTTCAGTTACAGCCCTGAGATGAGAACAATCTCTTACAACCCTAAAAGAAATTTACTTAGAAATATTTCCGCTAAAAACTCATGCGACAGAGTCTTAAGGAGCTTCGATATGAAAAATTACACCTCAAATTCCATAGACAATTTGAACAAAGAGTCAAGTATAAAGATCATAGCTAACGGCGGATTCCCACAAATTAATTTAGCCAAGTGTGTTATGAAGCGACATAGGCCGAGCATTCTGACATCCAACACGGGATTGAAGAGGCAATTGATGCTAACATCGGCGATGGTGAGATATTATCTTTCTAAACTACATGTTCTATAAATAAAATAGCTTAGAAGGATGTTTAAACATAAAACAGAAATTTCCATATATGTATTAACAAAATACATATTTATTGAGAACTCATACAAACTTAATATAAAATTAAATATCCTGATATGAAGTATTGATAAAAATATAAAGATTTCCTTAATATTATTTATATAATCTTTATTTAAATAATTGTTATATACTATATTTGCTCGCGACTTCGTCCGGTAGGAATTCTTAATATGGACACAGAAGTATGGTGTGTTAGAACGATAGTTATTATAACTCGCCGTTAGCGCCATCTATCGTCAGTATCATGGCACTTCATACATTCAATTGATATACAGTTATCTTGCGGGTAACTCACGTAGTTCCGAGATAAATTATGGCCAGCTCTAAGTTTGATGTGTTATCTTCAGTACCGTTGAAATTTTATAAAAAATACGCTAAATAGCTTAAAAATATCGATAAAAAAAATTAAAAATATCGATAGGATGAGATAAAAAAAATTGTGTTCTCTGTTTAAATGGACATGACGTTTTGCTTTATTACAAACAAAAACATCATTAAATTTCTGCTGTGTGAGTTTCAAATAAATACATATGTCTTGTTTGTTTGTCACTACACATAGAGAGACAAGTCTTGATAAAAATATTGCGAGACCTTATACTAATTCAGAAACGTTTTAAAAACAAGTGGACGATCTTTTCCTTCCTCCATTTTTACGTAGTCCGTGATCCCGTACCGTGAATTAATGTTTGTGTGTCGACCAAAAAAAATATTGATAAAGCTAAATAAAAATTTTAGTTTATTTAACATGGAAAAAAAAACTTTTGAAGTATATATAACCAAAAAATTTAACACTTTTCTTCATAATTTTAATTAAAATTGCGAATAAATATTACATGTTCTTATATACAACAATACAACTATTTTCTAGTTAATAGAGCTATGCGAACAATCACTTTAAGTACGGTTCTTAGTGTCCCCTAAATATTTTTCCATTTAGTATGGAATTAAAAGTCCGGGATATCACGACAGCTCCGTCGGTAAACGATCGGAACGCGATAGTTCAATATATTCATAACAAACACGTAATTTACGTAAACATAAATGACAATAAATATCATTAAAACGTAGAATTGAAATTAAAATATATATATATATACACACATATTATAGGACACTATAGACCAACCGGCGAAACGCAAACGAACACTGAGCGGCATTTATCCGATACAAGACCTGATACCAAGAAACTTAACAACAGACAGCGTCTGTTTGAGAAAAATTGACGGTAGTTTGGCTAAAATAAACGCTCTGATACAAAAAAGCAACAGTACAATGCCGATACAGAAAAATAGCTACAGAAACCAGGACGTGAACGTGCAGGAGATAATAAACTGCGTGGAGTCTAGCAACGTGCTTCAGTACCCGAACATGTCGGCGCTGGACACGAGCACAGCCGACAGCTACAGCGACGCGGACCTGTACTCCATACACTACCACAAGAAAATAAAAGAGCAGATAAGATGCGAGAGGATAAGAAACGTGTCCGAGAGCCAGCACCTGCCCGACATCAGCGAGGTGTTCAGTCAGCTCAGTCAGCTCAACAGAAAGGATCTCACGGCGCCGCTGTACGTGCAAGTCAGTTCGGAGTCCGAGAGAAGTATGACTTGCTCACATAAATAAATGTCTTAATATATTTATATGGCAAAAAGTTTTTTTTTGTATCAACATGAAGCATAAAAAATTCGCTTTATTTTGTGGTAATGAAAATATATTGTAATATATATTTTTTGTCCCAGCACAAAACTACGTGTACAACATGCCGCGTGGCTCCAGCGCCGTGATGCTGGAGACGTTGTATAATTTTAAAAACCAACTAATAACCAACACGCCGCTCTTGAAGATAGCGTCTACAGCGAGCACCAAGTCTGTTTACAGCACGCCCACAGTCGTCACAGCGTCAGTATACATATATACTTTATATAGGGTGTATAAAAATGTTACCCCGAGGAACGCCCACAGTCCACTACTTTAAAATTATCATCAACTGATATTATATTATAATAATCCTTCTCCATTCCTCCTATATAACGTATGTTAATTTAATGCCAACATTATCATTATTAACAATATCATCCCGATATCTTGTCTCGTTGGTTTCAAACGCTCTGCTATGTCTATGCTATTTGCACTAATGTTTTTCTACCTCGTATATATTAATCCACGCTTTGCATGTACAGCTTGCCGCAACCTTCCACTGTTACCGCCGACGCTTACCCCTGTAAGTCTATCATATTCATCTTGCATGCATGCGTCATGCTACCGTGCTTATAATTTTCAAAATATATGCAAACGAAATGCACTTGTAATCCTAAGCATAGTGTGATTTGAATTCAGAATTTAAGATTAACAAATTTATTTATCAAAAAAGTATATAAATGTCGAATGATTATTTACAATATTAACCCTCGAATTTTTGTTAATTGAATGAGCTTTAGCGTACAATATTTTTTGGACATAGAATCCGTTTTAAAGCCCTAAAATTTAAATATTTGGTCCCGTCAAATTTTTATGATAACAATCACCCCATACAACTGGGCTATCGAACAAAAAACCTAGACTCGATCCTACATGGGGTGGTAAACATAATTTCCGTGTATCAATAACCCGAGTCGCCAGTGTAGCGTCAGTCGCTTCACAGAATTACGTTAAAAACAATGCTATACAGCCGGTAAAACTATAAAAAAGTATTTATTAATGTCCATACAGATTCATTTCCCTCATCACGGTCTCTAAGTAACGCGTAGAGCATCATCAATATTAGTTTTATTTATATCTTTAATGTTATCTCGTTTTTTTTTTCTTCGAAGCTGAAAACCGTAGGTTGGAGGACGTGTACGAATTCCTTCAATTCTCAGAATCCACATTAAGAAGATACTCGCAAGGTATTCTGTTGTTGGGTTGTGTACATTTTCTGCTATATTCATATAACCGACACAAATTAAATGTGATCAAAGATTCAACGTTTATTCCTTTTTTATATCTACATAATTAAAAAAAAAATTAAATTTAGACACATTAAATCCTTATATTTCAATCATAACAATATTTCTCTTATGAGCATAATTCTCTTACAAATGAGTCTCATTCGTATATTCCAGATCCCGATACTCCGATGTCTCAGAGCTCACAGGATATAAACACTTGTAGCATACCGGAGATGGTGGAAGACGCTATGGACATCATAAGGGGGGACGGGGTAATGCTGTATACAGCAATCATATATATATTTAGAATCCTAATTAAATCATTAAAATAATATAGTTGTCTCATAAAACCAGTACTTTCAAATGACAAATCAAACCTTAACTAGAACAAACTAATTATAATCTTTGATAAAATACTTTCCCGCGCAAAACTGAACAAACCAAACGTCATTGCTGTAACGTCACTTCGGGTGCGTTCGGGAATTAAAGATTCGGTTCAAATGAAATGTATATATACAATACATATACAAAATTTAATAGGAAATATAGAATAAAAAATTAATATGCTAGAATCAGAACATGATAGATCAATTGTAAAAGCAACTATACAGCGATATTTCAAAAGTCTAAGGTTCTAGTCCAGCTTGGATATATGAGATTTTCATTATTTTTTGTGTATACTTGGGCTAAACCAAGTGTGCTATCATCTGAAAAATATTATTATAGGAATGTATGAAAAATTTGTACACATTTAAGTTATAAAAACCTGTCCTCTTGACATAAGTTAGAATCGACAACCCGAATTCAGATTGTTTTTAGTTTTTTCCTTTATAACATATATACATATCGTGTGAAGATTTATGAAAAAAATTAATATTAATTGTGCGTGGAGTCCCTCCGCGCGGAAGAAGTGAAACTTCGTAATGTTGAAATGAAAATATGCCTTGAGATTGATTTTTAAGGAATTTTTGGTGTTTCTTTACTAAAACTAACTTTATTAACTCTACTTACAAATCAAAACTGATAGCCCGCATGCGTTCGAGCGCCACGCATTCCCTCTCGCTCTCTCTTTATCTTAGGAACGTTAAACATTTAACGCAACCTTGTTGGAAGTCGCATAAGAAGTTTCACTTCAAAAATGGAAACTAATATTTACTTCAACATGTGTCTGGGGTCATTGTACTGGAATTAATTACTTACATTAACTTAATTATATTGATTCCATACAATTAAATTTTTATTAATTACAGAATTACATGCAACAGATAGAGACGGAGTCGGTGAGATGTGTTCTGTGTCAAGAAGAAGCGAACAAGCTCACTATAGAAGGACATGTTAGAATGGTATTGAAAATGCATTTTGATGATAATTTATATAAATTGAAGTTTTTTTTTTGGTAATAAAATACTTATGAAAATACAAAATCACAAAAATACGACAGGATAAGAAGACTTATAAAACGTTAATGAATAATAAAATAAAAATATAAACACGACAGGTAAATGAGCAAAGCAATCAAACACGACACTTTAGTCTCAGAAACGAATTCAACATATCATACATACATCATACAAGTCATCATCATCATACAAGTCATCATCATCATACAAGTCATCATCATCATACAAGTCATCATCATCATACAAGTCATCATCATCATACAAATCATCATCATCATACAAGTCATCATCATCATACAAGTCATCATTATCATACAAGTCATCATCATCATACAAGTCATCATCATCATACAAGTCATCATCATCATACAAGTCATCATCATCATACAAGTCATCATCATCATACAAGTCATCATCATCATACAAGTCATCATCATCATACAAGTCTTAACTTATACATCATCAGCTACTCTAATGTTACAAACGTCATCACACAAGGTTATCTTTATGTTTATTGTAACAGGAACACCCCGAACACATCCACCGCGGCGCCAGCGAGTGTTCCGTGTCTTTCCGTCTGTCCTCTATCTGCGGCTCCTGGTCCAGCGCCGTGGTCGAGCTGGATGATGTGCTGTGCGTGTTGAACGTCAGGTGTCATGAGGATCATCTATGGGGCGTACTGACGGTGAGGGAACTAACTTGATGTGACGTACAGTGACGTTTGTAACGCAATGTGACATGACATGACTTTTGTAACGCATTGTAACATGACATGACGTTTGTAACGCATTGTGAGGAAATGGGTGGTTACGTAATGTGACACGAAATGTTTTCTTGTTATGTAATGTAACGTTACGTGACTTGACCAACACATCAAAACACATCAAATCTTCTGTCAGCTGCATCAATATAAAGTTATTTACTCATAAATGCTTTAATACCAAAAATGTAACGCATTTGCTTTTCCAAATTGAATGATAACATTTTTAAAAAGCTACCAGAGACAAATAAAAAAATTTCATCGTTATTAATAATAAAAAGTGGCATATTAGAAGTATTTTTCAATATTATAATCTGTGGAGTATTTTCTTTCTTGTGTAATGTTACCAGATGCATGAATTTAAAACATAACTACCACTGTTCTAAACTTAGGTATTTTTATTTTCAGTCATTATCATCGGATGCTGTACAAAAATTTGGCAAGATAACAATATATAACAAGCTTTCCGGGGAGCCGTTCTATTGGTACGGCCCTATACATCCATCATACCACCAGCTGTATGAAAACGGCACGAATTGCATCAAAATAGGCCTATCCAAATTAGATTTGCTACACAACAGTGCAAACATAAGATTTGTCAACAGCGAGCTGGTCAGTGACACAAACAGCAAAGTTATTGTCGGACAGAAAATTCTAAACGACATAACAATTGATGTGTATGTTAATGTCTTTTGACATTTTATGTCATTTATTGTGTCACATCTGACATCTATTATGTCATACGTTATGTAGATTAAATTTTAATCCACATATTTATATTGTCTATTTATAAGAGATGATTTTTTTTTTATTATATATTTTTTTTGTCTTTACCGGAGTTGATTTTGATGGTTTTGTTTTTGTTTTGAATTTTTTATGAAGACGATTTAGAGATTTATTTCAGAAGAATTACTTACAAGCCTGATTATATCCAAATATATCTTTCTTTGTTATTGTACGGCCATTTTGTATAATTTTTATATCTTTATAATGGTTAAAAAGTAGAATAAATGTTCTTATATTTATTTTATTTTTTATCTGTGGTCCAATATTTAGTTTATGAGATACCTTTCTTATCTCGATTAATAAGACGGGTATTCATATGTTTAATTTCCTTTGTATGTTGTGTTATTTGTTACGAACTATTATTAAAACGAATCTATATTATTGTTTTTTATTTAATAAAATATACTATAAATGTTAGAAGCGAAGCACCTACTTAATTTTAACTTTGAAAACACAGTCTCACAAAAAAAATATATACAAATAGCACACAAATAAATTTATTGCTTGTATGATCTCAACTTATATTGCAATACTGAACTTTTTAAAAAAGCCCCCAGGAAATATTGCAAAATTATGTTTTATAAACTGTAGTATTCAATGAAACTATATTAAATTCGTCGTCTGTATTCTGCTAAGTAGCAAACTGACTGACAGAGACAAATACAAATAAATTAATCTACCTACATTACACTTGACATCATATTATTTTAACAATACCGAGCAAGTATAACTAATACATTTTGGTGTCGGGATGTGACGACCCCATCGCCCATCGGGTAACCAGTGCAATCAGTCACGGGGGGGAGGACCTTGACCTCATTGTGGGGTCTTGGTCCAGGGCTGGGGGTCAGCCCATGGAGGAGGCTGCCGTCCACGGCTGCCGCGTTTGGCGTCGGGACGTGACGACCCCATCGCCCACCGGGTAACCGGTGCAATCAGTTACGAGGGGGGGGTTCGCCGCTGAATGCGGTGAACGGAAACTCAGGCCTCTTCGGAGGTCCGGGTCGCTTGATGGCCGGTCTCCGCTCTGTCTGCCGTTGGACGCTTGCGCTCGGCGGTGGATAGTTGGAGACTGGCCGCGTGGGCTTGGGTGGGAGAGGTAAGGGGTTAACCCTCTCGCGATTAAGCAAGCCCGCCAGGCGGGAGGACGCTCCTTGTCACGTGGAGTGGGCCCTCGGGGGGAGGTGGCCGTTCGCGGCCTGCCGCCGGATCGTCGCGGATGCATGCCTTGAGAGATTCCTGCGTCGATCCACCAGGCGGTGAGGAGAGTGATCGCTGGTGTTTTAGTGGGTACCGTGGGCCCTTCTGGCCCGTGAATCCCACATAAGATCCTCCGTCTCCCCTGGACGGAGGGGTAGGTATAAAACCTTTCACCGCGTTAACAAAAAAAAAAGTATGACTAATACATAACATAAACTTAACTATATATTTTGAAAATCACATTGAAATCTGTATCTTACCAGAAGTTTCCAAAATCACGTTGCATACGGAACGTCTTCAGTATATCATACGAAAACTCACGGAGATACTGTCGTCCGAGGTACAGTTTAAGATTTGTTTTCAATGTTCAGAGTTACTTCCAGTAATGTCCTGCAGAACGGCTGAAGCCATTTTATAGTTTTCAAATATAGGATGATACTTTAATGTTGCCATTACAAAATAACAATGGCTCAGTATTATAATCATTCATAGA
The DNA here is from genome assembly GCF_018135715.1 of Danaus plexippus. NCBI lineage: Eukaryota > Metazoa > Arthropoda > Insecta > Lepidoptera > Nymphalidae > Danaus > Danaus plexippus. The sequence goes on from NW_026869856.1 coordinate 1,477,747, forward strand.
AAATAATTCTAAGGATTATAGTATATTATAATTAGTACAGCACGGAGATCGCGACTTGTACATTATCGTCAGAAAATTTATGAATTAAAACTTTAAACGCTTGGTATGTAGTCAGTGTGACTATACAAACGAAAGGTAGGAAAATAAATAACATAAATCCTTTTTGCTTGTCATATATTTTTTTAATCTTAATCCATAAAACGTCACTCGAAACTGAAATCAAAGCCCAAGTTGTTTTACTGTTATTTTTAATATTAGTTTATAAATACATCATAAAATGTCCAAATTCGTGCAACCGCCTCAACCACCGCGGCAGAAAATACCTAAAGATGGCCCCGGACCTAGAGGAGCTCCTGATTGTTATTATGTGAGAAATATAATATTATAAAAAATACTTAAATTAAAGTTAAAACAATCCTTTATCAAATGGTAGTTCTTTCTTATAAACCGATTTCCAAAATTAGCTGGTACTTATGTCTCTTGATGCTTGGAGTCCGCTGTAACTACTTGACTATGTTACTGGCATAGGACGTCAGTTTCGATAACGTAAATCTCATGAAATGCAAGACGGAACACGTTTACGCAGTGCCCAGTTCCGTCAAAAAATATAATGAGATCACACTGTGATAGTTGTTATTAAAATATTAAAAACTCTTATTCAAATCCACGATTATAATTCTTTAAAATTCTTCATGTGACGGCACTTTCTTCATATTTTCTTTCAAAAGATTTAGTCCTAGCGATAACATTCCCGACTATCTAACAATGTTGACTTATTAGACGTCAAGAGTTCTGAATTCCACATTTCGCTACGTGAAATTCGTGAAAAAACTCCGAGCTCTAGAGGAGGACCAAAGAAAAGGCGCTGAAAATAAGTTAAAAGAACTCAAAGATCAACAAAACAGTGACTTCTTTATAAGATGTGATCGAAGGTAATACATTGTAATGATCTGACAATGTTATGCCAATTGTATTTAAATGCTTTTCGGAATAAGTCAATCACAATAAAGCCCAAGTAATGAGAAAATAAACGTGAATGTGTGTTCACTCGCATTATTGATTCAGTTTGTAAGAAATTGTTTTTTAAATTTACTAAGGATTTTTTTGCTTAGAAATACTTTGCTATTTTCCATGACTCCAATAAAATTAAAAAAAAAATGCGGTTCGTTACGACTTTTAATCTATGTCATTTAGGAATTGTCAAGTTGCATACAATTGCGTGTAGCTAGCAACTTCCGTCATTACAGAATTTTGAGGTTTTATCCGACTCTAAATATTTTCTTATTTTAAGCAATTATTAATTCAATATTCGTGAGAGTTCTGCGTGTAAAAAGTGTTATACTAAAAAGTACACTTACGTATTTTACTTCTTCTGCCTTTCTTTTTGTCGCTCTAAGCTACGACCAGCAAGTTTTTTTATTAAAAGGTTAAATTTAAATGATATTACCATGACTAAAAATATGTATCAGAAAAAAAAATACATTAAGTTTTAAATTAAAAACGACTAAGTTCAAATTAAGATTATAAGAGAATAATTTTGTTTGAAATATTTTTTTAGGCATACTTTTTAAGTACATTTATTTAATACGATATATATATTGAAAGATAAAAATATTGTTGTGCCACAGATCTCTAATAAACAACGTGGCGCGTCGCGTGGATCTCTGCATGGCGTCATATGAAGATGATTTGAAGGAAAAAAGGAAAAGGTTACGAAATTCATTTATTTTTTTTCATAGTAAATTTGCAATATTTTCAAAAATTACAACTAAGACTATTTAAATTACTTTGAGTATTCATCATAACACAAGAAACCATGTCGTTAATTTGAATTGTATATAAAATAAAACATTTTTTTTTGCTGTGGTTGTTACTGCTTGACAGATAAAAAATAAATGTTGATCTCTGAAACGAAAAAGTTTGGTTGAAAAAAATATATTACAAAATATTGTAATATCTCTCGACTATTTTTTATGTTATGATCAGTGTCAACAAAAAAACGAGATGAATCCTTCAAACTCTATATATAAGACAAGACAATAAATAACTTGAATAAAGGTTTGTAGTTATCATCTCGTGACCCGTTAATTTAAGCCGGAAGTTATCATTTTCATACGATAGTTACCTATATTAAAACACCATCCTGAAAAAAATTTTTTTTTAGCAAATTGGTTTTGATTTGAAACGAATGCTTTATCCAAAAGACTAATAGATTTATACCAGCGAGAGGAAGAAGACAACATTCGCAAGTTCGTGGAACAGGCCCAGGCTGGCGCGGAGGCTGTGTGGAACGACAAGATGAACCGGCTGCAGTACTTGTTGGAGAAACGAAAGAAGGAGCACGAGGAGAAATATAAGGATACACCTCTGTTAGTGGTCACTGCCGCACTTTGTTCGTATCTATGGACTAACATTATATAATGTTTAAACGTGTTTGTCTCTTGCTTTCACGTTATTTATTTCAATAAAGTCTTTTTTATTTTATAATAGCATAAATTAAAACATATTGAAATGAAAAATAGTGCGTGGAGTCTCTCCGCGCGGGAGAAGTGATACTTCGTAATTGTAAACAATTCTCATTCACTAAATTTCAAAATAAAAAAACTTCCCTATTTAATATTATATGTGTCACGTCAAACGGAGAAAATAATGAGTTTTATAAATAAATGTAAATGTTAATGTAGAGCAGCAAGTACATATTTAAGATAATTTCATGCGCATGCGCTTGGAATCTACCGACTCATTCTCTCTCTCCTACTTTCTACATTTACATATCTGTCTCTCTCTCCCCCTCAGTGTAAACCTTGTTGAGAGTCGCATATGAATTTTCACTTCAATAATTACTTATACACATTCAATAGTTTTAACATGTGACTATAGCCATGTAGCGAGTTACATCACCGGTCTAATATATTTGCATCACTTCATTGTATTGTTTAATGTTCGATTATGTTCTTCATAAACAATTTTTTCAAAGATCCAAATGCGTGCACGTCCTCCCCTGTATATACAAACTCCGAGCCAAGGAAGCTGAGGAAATACAATTGTATCAAATGCGAGAGAAGCAAGCGAGGAAAATGGCTGAAATTGAACTCGACAAAATGTGGCACGAGGTCGCCATGAGGGAGGCCGACGCTTTGGTAAACACAAGTCACATTAAGTACTATATTTTTAGGTTTAGAAGACGAATTTTATTAACAAAATAATTGAGTACAACAAATTACAACTATTTATTGTTATGTTATAAATTTAATTTTAAATTAAGAACAAATAATAGTGCGATGTCAATATTCGTAATTAACAAACAGGCATTAGTCACATAACATTAATCCATCGAATGTGGGTACACTGAAAACTACTCACTGCAAATAGAGCCGACATCTTACGAGAACCTTTCCGTACGAAAGCCAACTAGCAAATGCCTTGTCCTATGATCCACCTTCACTTTTATAATTTTTGTAAGGTGTCGTTTCTACTTCCTAAATACAAAATAAACCCTAATTATCCTTACAATATACAGTCAATTACACAAATATTTTACTAATCCATAAGTTCTTTTCTCTTTGGTAACAACTAAAATATTTTTATTTGATCCTGACGCTGTGTAGGCTATCTTTATTATATGCAAGTTCATTATAATTAATATGACCTTTTTAAATTTAGACATTGTTTAAAAAAATTACGACCAGAAAAATGATAGTTTACTTCGTAAGTTACGTAATATGTTTTCTTTGATCATTAACAGGCTGCTAGAATGGAACAAGATGCCATCGAACGTTTAAGAAGAGACCTTGACTGTAAAGAATATACAGATTATCAGCTGGAGCAAAGAAGAATACAGAGAGAGAAGGAAAGGGAGATGCTGATACAAGAAGCCAAGAGATTCAAAGCTATCTGGGATGAAGATATAAGGAAAGAGCAGGAAGGTAAGAAGGAACGAAATATATTAGATATACACCTATTATCTGTCTCTTTTTCATCTGATTCTTCTTTAGTCCATTTGGACTAAAGCTATGTTTATTGGACATAACCTCTCTTAACCTTTAAATATTTAGGATATTCTGCGTGCCTTCAGAGTTGCACGCTAGAAAATTGAGAAGTTTTTGGAGGTAGATGACAAAAAACTAGATTACCTGACAGTAGTTTAAATTTTTTCTTTCCTTGATCACGGTTACGTGATAAGTCGTTAAACGCCGGGAGCAATTTGAAATGAAAATACACGTGTTATATTTTAATTTTTTTTTTTGGGAGTGTAATCGCGAAAATCTCTGAAAATTGTATAATTATAAACTGAATTCTAATATCCGTGTGAATGAATATATTTATATCAAGAGAATTTACCAATAATTTGTAATGAACGGTAGATTTAAATGAATAAATAATTTTAGCTGAACGTCAAGCGGCAGAGAGGAGGAAAGAAACAGCTGTAGAAAGAAAGAAGATGATTGAGGAGAAGCAACAGCTACAAGCTGATATGAAAGAACAAGAAAAGAAAGTTAATGACACGTGGGACGCACTCGCGGGACAAGGAAGAGAGAAAGAGATTGAGATGATGGAGTTGAGAAAGAGAAAAGAGGTGAGATCTCTTGTATCTTATAGTATTTGACGTTTACTCGGCGGGCAAATCATAAAAGATGACCTATGGACACTAGTAGAAAGTATTATTACTTATGATCTTGTTTAGATGATTTTTTTTTTGGTATCTCTTTTGCATCGACCGATAATTTATGTACACAAAAAAAAAACAAACAATTGAAGATATTTCTATAACTCCTAGGTATATGAGATGTAAGACTTTCGAAACTAATATTTTTCGGATTACTGCTAGGTTAAATAGCGTTTTTGAAATGTTGCAGTCATTCAGTCCACAAATTTAAATAACTTTTGAACGGATTTAAAATATTTCAGAGAGAACTAGATATATGCAACAAGAATATCATAGAACTAAAGAAGCAGTACGCTGAGTGGGAGAAGACTAGTGAGGCTCCCTTAGCAGAAGAAGCGAGAAGGAGACAGGAGTATATGGATAGTAAGAGATGCGAATACCTTAGTTGGGCGCAGAAGACTAATAAGGTAATTATACAGGATGTTACATTAATAGGCCATGAATAGAATTACTTGGACTACATAAATATGGTTCTCGCAGTGACAGGTGTAGTAATACTGTATCCGAGTTAACGTAAAAGATAAAAATATATCAACATAACTGAATCTACCGTCGACCGTTAGTCTTACATGATTCCTCTGTTCGGGTTAACTAATGAATATTCCACAAGATATATCTTAAGATAGCTCGGACCATATCGGGACGAATAAATAAAGTGATTTCCAATTATAAAAAATTACAAGAGCGGTTTGAATACATTACAAATTTTTTTCAACAATATTAACGTTCAGAAATTCGAATTATTCTAAGATATAAATTTTCGAAGTACTTTTTTCGAAAATGCGTTTATTATTTTAGTTAAAACAATTCTTAAACCGTTTTGATGTTTTTTTTCTTAATTCTAAAACCTCTTTTCTCTACTTTTATGATTTATATCCGAAATTATTTCGTTTATGAATCCGGTAACCATATTTCGTACTTGGTGGACGTCTGTATTAATTTTTTTAACGATTATAAATATCTTAGACGACACATGAAAAGTTACCTCCTCGAACTAGCACTACATTCAGTCGAACGTGTAAAATACTTTATTTGAAAAACCTATTTTGAAATTATCTTTCATATTTTATTATACACGTCGTTTATGTTGGCTACGAAACTTTGTAGTATAGATAACTATTGTGAAAGCGACTATTTTTAATATTTTACTCAGTTCGAACATATTTTGGAGCATTTCTTGTAAACATGAATTACTGTCTCTTATTTTCAAAGCTTTTAGTGATGTTGGACATTTTTTTTAATTTTTTTTTTTTTGACAGAAAAATAGCAGACAAAGTAATGCAAAAAAAAATAACACTTATTTCTTTTAAACATACTCAATGTAATAAGCTCATGTCTATAATAATATTACTTAACGTCAGATATAAAACAAGAACTTTTTTTTTCCTTAACCTAATTAATTGCCTTTAAAGAAAATTCTCGAAAAAATATATAAGATTTTCTGTTAACTAAAGTTTTCAAAATCATCATTTTATTGAGAAGTTTACAAAAAAACATTTGGAGATAACTCGAGTATAACCTACTTATGATAAAGATCGTTGATTGAACTTAGCACCTGAATAAAAAAAAAATATTTCGGTATGTTTTTTTTTTCTATGCGGCCTGTTTGTCCCGTATAATTTCTAAACCTATAATTTGGGAATTTACTTATGGTAGGTATTTTTATGAAACCTAACTTTTTAACCGACTTCAAAAAGATGTTATCAGTTCGAACAAATATTAGTATCGCTAAAACTCCTTCAATTAAATTCCGATATTCAAATATCAAAATTAATATCGCACTGCCAGGGTTTTTGACAGACGCTGACATCATACGCACGCAACATATATTATTAAATTTAATGTTGAAAGTTTCTATTGTTCGTAATGTTTTTAAAGTTGAGTAAAACTTTTGACAGTAAATTTGATATCACTGTAATTATTTAGGTCGTTGGATCACTAAAATGCCAACCTTCTTACTGCACGATTATAATTTTAATAGATATGACCTCTAAGTACTTATTGTCTTTTGCCTTTCAGATATTTTTATAAAAACTACAAAACATCCTCATTTCGTAAGAGATGTTAGAGAAATCCTTGATGCTTGATTAAGGCCAATAAATAAATTGTTTTCCTATAAAATAACTGATCGATTGATATTATATTATTTTCACAATTTTAATTGATTTATATATAATGTAACACTAAAATTCAGACAATAACAAAAACAGAATCGAGATTACATACGCGTATATTAGGTGAAGATGCATTTATACTGACTTGTTATTCCGACGAAGTAATCAAGGTCAAACCAAGTCTAGCAATAAGTACTTAATGAGATGTATATTTAATACACCTTATCTTGTAAACAGTTTCTTGGCATATCGATGTAAAATTAACTTTATCCGTCAATTTTAAACAACATTTCCAAATAAATGTCATTGCTTACAACCACGACATTATTGAAATCAATGCAAGCTGTTAGGTGGATAGATTATCCGATGAGTACTCATAAACTTATTTGATGCTTATCAATGATGCTAGTATAAAAACAAAACAGTATTTGTTGTACCAAGGAAAATGACGAACGACCTTAGAAGCGCGTGATTCATCACCGCAGTATACACTGACACGAACTGGAACTGAGACAAAAGTAGATGAGGAAATACGGAAAAGAACAACAAGGAACTGATGCACCACTTTAACACCGAATATAATCACGTTCAGAGTCGTTGTACTCTCATAACACGTGAAACGAATTTGTTTATCGTCGACTTACATCGTGACATTTGACAGCTTATAAGTTATAACTGTCAATTTGGCAGTTTTAATTTGTCAAAATATAAAACATGGCGCCGTTGTTAATGAACCAAAAATTATTCATATAACGCTCTAAAAAGTGAGTTCTTTAGTTTCGATATTGTTTCTTTTAACAACCTTTTATGTCCCTTATTTTGATGTCCCATTTGAAATTTGATGAGTTGAGAAAAAAGTATGAAAACGCATAGTATAGATATGGTCAAATCAAATTTTAACGTAGATATTATATGCCAGAACTATCCATTACAATTATATTAGTATATAAGTAACGTTTACATTACATTAATCAAATAAGAATTTGTCCAATTACTTTTTAAGAAAAATCCAACCCATAAACTTACAGGAAGTTCGTGAAGCGATGGTGGATCAAATAAAAGAGCGTCAGGAAGCTAGGGAGAAGTTGAAACAGAAGATTGCTGAACAAGACGAGTACCATAGACAGCTGTTCGGACAGCTGCAACAGTTGGTTGACCATAAACAAGTAACAGACGCACAGAAAAGAAAAGAACACCAAAGGAATCTATTAGACCAAATAGAATACAACAAGATGTTAAAGGTTCATTATTATTATTATTATTTAATTTTATATTATCTTTTTCGTTCCAATATCCGTATTTACCTTGAACTCAAGTTTAGTCAAGCAAATATCTTTCTGACTTGTATTATCAAATATCGTCTACCTCTCTGTATAGATGGCGCCACTTTCTTTAACATAATTATATACACACTCAATTCATCACCATCAATGATTACTATTCTTCATATTTGAAGTATTTTTCGCGCATTCCACTAGTCTGAAGATTAAACGCTGAATTACTTAACAATGGTGTGATATTATAAAAGTGTTGCCATTTTTATATCAACGAGGTGCCTCTTTAACACACATATGTATCTTATAATGAAGATCAATGAAAAGGGAAATTTGAAACTAGACAGTAATAAAGAAGTTTTAAACGATTTAAATTAGGATAGTCGCATTGATTAATAACTAAATTAACTAAATATAGGTACTATCTGAAATTTGCAACCACAGTGAAAGTCGCGGTTTTTTCTAAAGCAAACGATAAGATATGTACATTCAAAAATTAATTGAGTTATTCAATTGCGATGATTGATGTGGTATTAAATTTTGTTGCGCCTAAAAGAAATATATATCTACCCCCGGATTCGTAGAACTGTCCGTTTATGACGAATTAGCAGGATTTGAAACAGTAATTTTATATAAATGTCCTATTCACTAAAACGAACATATACTCCATTAATAAAAGCTTGCTTGCTTGATCAAAATACAGAATTACGTAAATTTAATAGCTTCTTATCAATGTGGCGATTGAGTAAAGAGAATCTCTTAATCAAAATTCGCTACTTAGGATGGAATCACTAGTGTCAAAAGATTTCAGCTGCAGCGGGATAGGAATAGGTTCTGGTAGACAAGGGGACTTAATTAATTTGGGAAGAAATTACTCGTAAGAAAAATCCCAGAGGAGATTTATAGCAAAGGTATTTATAAAATACCCCCAATTACAGAAACTTTGTTAATATTGAGTCTATTAAAAATTGCTCTACAAAAAAGAGGTAAATTAGTTTTTCAATACATAAAATTGTGAGTTTAAATTAAAACCTTAAAATATTAAATTACTAAAGAAAGTGCAAGTACACAATCGGATGACTGTTTTCAGAATAAAATCTAAGAAATCTCAACTGAAATCTTTCTTTAAAGATAAACGTGTCTGTTATGACTATTTGAGGTTTCGACGAGGTTATCTAAGGCAATTTGGCAATGGTCTCGATAAATTTTCTTTTCAGCCATCTCAAAAACAGGGATCCTCGAGTTTGTGGAATAATCTAGCAACTAACTTACAATCTTCTTTTAGTCCCAATAAAAAGAGGGTTTTCGAGCTATCTGGAACCTGAAACGATTGAACTAGTTGGTGAAAATAACATTTTTTCGCCTGTTCAATCGTATTCCAGTTCCAATTTATTTACACCGCAAAGACTATACCTGTGGTAAAATTAGACATCAGATAAGTCTAGTTTCTTCCGATACTGGAACGTCATAGGCTTTTCTTGCGGCTCAATCACTTACGTGATCGCCACCAGCACAGACGATCCGTTTGCCCAGCTCCGAAAACATTCGCTTCTGTAACGAATTTGGTATTAAAACTATCGAGGGTTCATGGTGTTAAGAAATGATAACAAAAGGCTCTATAATATATTATATGAAGGGGGTGATTTGATCTTTTGGCCAGTTCTTGGCTCCAAATCTGACAATACTAACCAATTGGAACCACATCCCAATCTAAACCTGACTACTATGTTTTACATCGAGAATATTTTCTCTTAATTCAGACCTCAAAGACGTAGATAATCTCTTTATTACAATAATAGGTATTGTGAAAGTCTGGAACAATGATTGGTTGGGTCAAGTCACTTAAAAGATGCTCGTATTGAAACGTCAACAGGCTCAGTAATAACACTAGAGGCTTCACTTGATTATGTTGAAAACTTTACCTTGGCTCAAATACGAGTATATTTTATTTGAAAATCATTCACTCCTTTCAGAATCTCAATCAGAGGGAGTCAATTCATGATAATTCACATAATTTGAATACATCTGTGTCCCTATCTTATTATTTCAAAGCAGTTAAGTCGAAACATAAGTATCTCTAAGATATGTGCTGTTTTGCTCATTCTTATAAACATTATATTATAGTAACAACAATCCTAACAACGATAACATATCGTACTATTTTTTCAACAATGTCCGAAATACAGGTAAAATATAACTGTTGCATGTTTAATGTTTTAATGAAAATTATTCATTAATTGGCTATTTTATATGATAGAAAATAAAAGAAACTGGCGCCATCTGTATACAGAGGTATTTTAAATTTGCATTTTGTATGGCTTTGATATAAGATTTCTTATTTTAAAATACCTATGGAGTCAGCAAAACGAATAGACGTGTGTCTGATTATTTATTACAATTTAAAAATATAGATAGATCACGCTACGCGTTATTCTTAAGCGTTGTTTATCATCAGTTTTCTAGTTTGTAAGAACTTGGTTATCGCAACTTTAAAAGACATACGTCGCTTTTGACCTTGAGCGTATGAATCTAAAGACATCACACCGCTTAAACCTATTCATTTTACCTCTTACATAAGTCATTATATTATACACACATATATATATATATACACATAAGTTTTTTAAGCAACAATACACCTTGAAGGTTTTAATTCGTTACCAATACAACTACGTTATTGTTAATGTGTACCCATCCTTACATAATACAGGAGCGTGCACGTCAAGAAGAATTGGAACAAATAAAGAAATGCCAACTGGCCACAGAAGAATACCAACAAGAAATAAATAGAATGCTTTGCAGGTATAATAAAGATATTTAAATTTAGAATCTTATATATATAAAAACTTTTCAATGCTGTTAATGACATATGATAGTTGTATAACTATCGTATTAAAAAATATAGTATTTTTTATTCGCTTACTTGTTAATTAAATACTATTTTAAGAATACAAGTATGATAATGCAATATATATTTAATTATTCGTATTTACATGTGATTACTGCATTATATAATGAGATGTAAATATAATCCCTGGCAATTAATATGAAAAACTCGTGTGTTGAACACACGTGGCGCTACTAGTAACAAATAGATTATACTTCAAAATTCAAATATAGAACGTATTTAGCTGATTGGTACTTATTAATTTTATTTCTTAATGATTAATATTATTTTTAGGCTTAAATTTTTTTATTAATTAAAGTGCGTTACAATTTTATTTAAAAATGTTTTCTGATTGTTCTCACAATTAATTCAAATAGAAAAAAGTTTTACAACGAAATTAAACCACACATTAAGTTTAACTCATTTTGTTTACCGAGTTACATTGTACAATAAAATATAAATAACCAAAAAAAAAAACAATGCGAATGTGATTTTTCTACTCTTAATTTGAATTTAACCGAAATAATAATATAATTTAGAAACCTTGCAAAATGTTGTTAGTAATTGCTTCCGTAATAACTTAACGAGATTCCTATTACTTTTTTTTTTAAATTTAGACTCCGATCAAAAGAATTCGTTTTTTATTACACTCGTTATTCTAGAATTAAATACGACCTAAATTTTATCAAGACGTTCATGGACCGACATTTTCGTTATTCCAAGAAGGATTTATTTGTAAAGAAAAAGTAACTTTCAAAATTGAGAAACATTTTTTTGTTAATTTTTGCGCTCCTACTAATTATTATGAAGTGATAGTCACGAGGAGAAGCTTGTATCGATAATAAATATATTTTCTAGGCCATTCTTCAGCGACGAAATACATCCGTTTATGAAGCAAATGGCCAAGGGACTTAAGATGAAGGAAAAATGTCCGTGTTCCAAACCTGATTATTGCAAATAGTTTTGTTATTATATATTATAATTTTTATTGATATAAAATTTTACGTTTAATAAATTATTTTTTATAAAGGTTTGATTATTATTTATATACGCTGGGATAACAGATAATAAATATATTTAATATTTATTATTAATTATTTACTTTCTGGTCAGAGCTTCAAATGTAGAGTTTAATAGAACTAAATCTAATTAATAACTATAATCTATATCGGTAGTTACCTCAGACTAAAAATCTAAACGAAATGTGACGCCTATTTATGACCTTCGTGAGAATTTAAAGATAAAATAAACCAATCACTTTTTAAATAAATTACCTATTAAAGTAAAAATGTATCTAGAACCCTTTTTATACGAAAAGAATTTTTCTGAAATTACTTCATCGACACATATTATAAAACAAAGTCTCTCGTCGCGTGTCTGTCTGTTTGTCTGTTCGCGATAACCGGAAAAACTACTGCACCGATTATCAAACAGTTATCACCCCTCGATAGCGTGATTCTCGAGGAAGGTTTTAGTATAAATTTTGTTAAATTTTTGTATTTACTTGTGTGTACATTAACGATATTTGTTGAAGATGTCGGGAAAACATGAGCCATCTGAGAGCTTTTAACGAAAACGCTGTCTAAAGTCTTTGAGATATAACAAAATAATATGTGGTGGGATTGTGTATCTTGCATAAGTGTACCGAATGTTCCGCGGTGGCATATGTCTACCTTAAGCATAACATACTATATCCATTTTACAACTTTTAAAAATATTTATATAAATACGGTATTAGATTTATCAAAATAAATTACTTCGTTTTCAAGCCTACATCAGTATCTGTAAATTACTTTTTAAATCATTTAAAACGGGAGTATCATTTGAAAGTTATCATACCTAATATAAGTTTAATAAATATCAAAATTAAATAAGCTATTTTATGTTTTATGCACAGAGCCCGTGCGAAGTCGGAGTTGGGACCTAGTATATGCATATTGCAAGATATTAAGTAACTTTCAATGTTTATCTATGACATGAGATTTTATAGCGATAGGATAACGACAAAAATAGTGGCTAGGTCTTAGAATAATATATATATATATGTATTAAAAATATATAGTACATAATTGCCCTTGACAGTTTTATGTTTGATCTGATACATCTCGGAAGTTACGTGTCCCCTAATATTCATTCGTCTCACGTAACACGACTTAGACCTCATGATAACGATGTACTTGTGATAAAACTATGAGAATACTTTGATATAATAAACTCGATATTTGTTTTTTAGCATTAAAAAATATTTTTTTCTGTCATCCGAGTATTTTTTCCCAAGGTCATCGTATTAGAAGCATCTTTCATTGGAAGATAGTTTAACGGATGCAAACAAAATGAAAAAAATAATAGTAAATATAGTATATATGGTGAATATTTAAGAAATGTTTATTCCTGGGGAATACAATGTTTATTTTAATTAGAACAAAAAAAAAAACAATAAATCAGATTATAAAGCATTGGATATTTTGAAGCAATGCTGAGTATGATCTGTCAATGACTGTACATTCATTTTCCTCTAGGAAGGACATAATTTATTCGAAAAAATATATATTTATTACGAAGGCGACTTGTAACTGTTTCATTCTACAAATTTTCCTCAAACATCTCTAACTATATAAGTACCATATTTCCGAACAGCGTCATTCACAGCTCAGCTCTCAGAAGATGCATTTCAAACTAATAGTGTTGTTGTCTTTGGTTTCTTTTGTAAGAAATCACGATGTGTCCATCGGTTCAGAGGGGGGAAGAAAAATATTTGAAGACACGCGATACGCGGGTCCAGCGATTTGGAGACAAATTGAAAATATTACTGTGATGGCACCAGATAATGAAATCATAAGCAAGGTTAATATTACTGACCTAAGGCCGGATAAAGATGGCGACGTGAAAATAGTTGATGGCGGGAGTGGTGAAAAGAGTGTTACAATAGAACTTAAGAGTCCCACAGTATTGAGAGGCTATGAATTCCACATTGAAGTATATTCAACACCCACAAAGACTGATAGTAATAACGCTCAGACAGATATACCAGATGGTATGGACAAAGACTTTAAAACAACAGAGGCTCCAGAGAGCAGTGTGTCAGAAAGTTCTGAAGTTATACCTGCATCGATTGGGAAAGATTCTGATATATCTAGACCTGCGAGAGAAACCGGTGATATACAGCAAACGGAGAGTGAAACAGAAGCTGTGAATGAAAGTACCCCTGAATATACTACGACAACAGATCCTGAAGACAAATCTACGACAGAAGAGAATGAGGGTTCTGGGGGTGAAGATTCAGCTCCGATTGACTTGGACTCTGATTTGCTGAGACCTGCCCGTCATGCATCTGAAGGGGACACTATAGAAGATATTACAACAACCACTGAAATGGATTATTTTGAGATCAAGGGCACTTTGGAGTATATTCCGACAACTGAAGAAACAGGCAGTGAAAATAATCCGACAACCAGCACAGACGATGTAATACGACCGGCGCGGGAAACAGACGAGGAAAATGAATCTGACGCAACAACTGAAATTGTCATCGAAGATCAAAACATGGATACCGCACCCAACAACAATGATATTAATAAAACTAATTACACTAATATGGACATACTGGAGTACATCAAGAGAAAAGAACAAGGTCCGAGACAAATCCGTCGCACAGATGACGAGGAAGATTCAAGCGACGAGAGTAACGAAAATTCATCCGAGAGTTCAGCAAACTATGAAACCGTAGATTTAGTTCCCCCAGAAGAAAACTCCAGTTACAGCGATAACTTCTACTCAGACAGCACAGAGACTACAATGGGCTCTGTCGAAACCACACTCAGCAATAATCCTAGATATGTTCGGAGATTAGCGTCGGACTTAATGTTTGACACCACGACCGAAGCCAAAGAGAATACGGATGATGTAACCGAGGGAACAACCATGGCGGATGTAGTTATAACCGAAGCTATAGAAAATACCAGAAACTCGCGAAATACTGAAAACTTACTGAACAACGAAGATCTCGATTTGAACAACGAAACTAGTGCGGATACGAATATAATGTCAAACGATAAAATCACGAGCGGTATTGTGTTGTTAAAAGGAAACGATATTATTGTTTCAGCAGAAGGTAAAGAATTGAGATTTAAACTTCCAATCGTACTAATTATAGGCAACGAAAATAACTTTCCGCTATTCAATATGATTGACTCCCAAGATATGGATAAAAGGGTTTTGAATCCGGATTCGGAAAATATTATGAACGATAATTTGGATGAAAATGTTCCCGAATATCCATCTGTCGATGCCGAGGCAGCCAGTGAAATCATTATGAATGACGATTCATATTAAAACTGCTCACGAACAACCTTTTTTGTTAATTTTTATTCGTATAGATAAAAAAAAAAATTATGTAATAAGTGATAACATGTGAATTAATTTATAATTTGTAATCGTACTCGTACAACTTTTAATTTATTTTTTAAATGTTAATAAACACATTTTTAATATAAATGTTATTTTTATTCGTAAGAAATTAAAAATAAGCTTAAACTACATGAAATGCCTGTTTTGTAAACTTAATGTGAATAGAAGGGACGTATATTTTTTTCATAAATTACCATCATTTCTTAATAGTATAATTTATATTTCAGTATATTGAAACAGAAGTCATAAAAATATGAACATGTACAGTAGCTCCATCTGTTATTACCTCCTTTAAACTCGTCTAGACTATTTATTTATACTATAAGAAATGTTTACAATATATGCAAATTATAATTAGATATGAATTTTAATACAAATGTCATATAAACTATTAATCTATAGTATTAGTATTTAATAGTGTCTTTTGATGTTCATAGCCGTAATAATAATATTTAGAATTATATTTTTGATATACATAATTAAAATATTGTAGTAAGCAGTGGATAAGTATTCTCACAACTTACTAAATTCAGTTATTATTATATTCCTTAATTCTCATAAAACACTTAAAATAAAAACAAAAATCTTATTATTCATTAATATTTATTTATTAACATTATAAATGTACACAGCCTTAAAACCTTTGAACTTTAGTGTGAGAATGTTTAAAAATTGAGCCATTGTTTTTAATCATAAAAGAGAAAAAAAAATCCCTACATAAAAATTCAGTAATTACATGATATGGAAAAATATGTATATGAAAAATATAAAATATATTAAAATAAAATATGTTTCTAGAAATCAATCATATGTTATCAAGGAATGTACGGATACATCGGGATTATTCTTCCTTCCATTCAAGGACATCAGCTCTATAACAACTAAACATCCAACGACATCGGCCCCACATTTCTTTAGAAGTGTTGTCGCTGCTTTGATCGAACCTCCAGTAGCCATGAGGTCATCAATGATGAGACATTTCAGTCCAGGACGAATAGCATTTTTCTGAACTTCCAAAATATCCTGTTAATATAAAAAATGATTATTTTTCTTCATATTAAATACATTTGTGACATATTCCATTTTTAAATTAGTTTGAATTAAAGAGCAAAAGTTTTGAAAGGTTGTTCCAAAGTTAATTATATTTATTTAAATAGTTATTTTGATAATTTTTTTATAAGTATAGGTTATTATTTTTGTGTGAATAGATAAGGCTATTAGCAACTACATTATATTGAGGTTAAGAATAACCTTAACTTTTTATTATTTAATACATATTATATGTAAATTATATTTTATGATTTCAAATTGTTTTCAATAATTTCGTCGTGTTTTTGGTATTATGGCAATGAATAAAACATTCTATTAACACTTTAAACAAAAATAAATAATGTTTATTAATACTTACAGATCCATATTCTAGTTCATATTTATGTGATATAACTTCACCAGGTAATTTTCCTTTTTTTCTAACTGGCAAACAACCGACACCGAGTTCAGCGCTAAGTGAGAATGAAAATAGGAATCCTCTTGATTCAACACCTACAATTGCTTCTACATCTGGAAACTTTTCTTTTATAACATCAACTAATAACCCTTGAAGTAATTTACATGTGTGACCATCTGAGATAGCTGAGAAAATATCCCTGAAAAAATGACAAGTAACGAGACTAAGTTGTGGACATTTCTTTAATTAAACTTTTTGATATCAAGTCTTCTGTCTTACCAAAACAATATCCCCTCCTTTGGAAAGTCTGGGAAACTTTTTATTTTTGCTTTAAGTTCGGCAACTCTTTTTTCGATACTAGAATCCATTTTCTTAATTTTCTGAATGTCGATTTAAACATATATTAAGTATATTTTTATTTCACAATTTTTGAAAAAAACAATGCGCAAAATTATAGCAAAAACTCAAAAGATGGTGCTGTTCGCTTCTGGCACTTAAGTGAGTAGTGACACCGATAAGTAGATGAAACGTCATAATGTGAATTGTGACTGATATTGATAATAGAAAAAGTTTTCATACTTAGATGTATTTAATTTTTAGTTTATTGAAATTTTTAGTTATAATAGATATTTGTTTTCTATTTATTGAAATCAAAAATTTTTGTTTGACAATGAATCATTACAGTGATAATACGAATCGAAATATACAATTTTGTATTGACAAAAATATTAAAATTTATTAATACCGTAACAGAAATTATTGATATTTGCTTATAAACAAGAAATAATAGAATGGAGTCTAATAAACCAATATTTTTTTAGATGTAAAGATTTCTAGTTACTTATGAATGTCAATTTGTTAGACGTATTAATGACATCTGACAAGTGACAGTGGTTAGTTTAAATTAATTTTAAATTGCTCATTGGCGGTTAACATATTTATTAACATTAAAGAGACTTATTTTTATAAACGTATCCTGAAAGATGATAAGAATCTGTTTTGTCAATTAAATGCTGAAGTAATTGTTTTATAATTTAAATAAAAATATTTCCCGCCAGAAAGTAGTACCTTGAAAATTTGACTCACAATGTTATCTACTGAAGATTTAGAAAGGCTAATTACCACTAAGAGGCGTGAGATAGAGCAGGAGAAAATCCAGCTTGGTCTATCGGAGCACAATGTAAGTAGAATATTAAAATCTTACAACCTGTTGCTTTCTGCAGTGAAAGATTACAACCCTATTGATTTTCCGCCAGTCGCCGGCCGTTGTTATAACGACTCGACGTGTTCGCTGGTCATTATAAAGTTTATTAAATTTAGTTATTCTCATATTTTACTATCACAACGGAAGTAAGTAAACAATTATTCGCTATTTTTCAGCGTTTAAACCTTCTATATCGTGAATGTGTTCATTTTAAAACATTAACTAAATTCGTTGAAATGTTTATAAACTTCTAAAGACTAGAGACTTCTTCATAACAAACTTGTAAAATAGGGTGGACTAAATTGTAGTAGCACAGTCATTAGGCAAACATCATGTTCATAAACATGAAATTAGACTTTTATTAAATTATTACTTAAATGTAGTCCAGTATATTACTTCTGACTATCAACCTATTCTTACAGGATGTTGATAATAAAACTTGTGTTGGGGAAGAAGAAAAAAAAGTAGAATTTAGGCAAAGAGCACTCTCTGAAAGTAATGCTTTACAGAATACAAACAAAAATGAAGATATACCACCCGATCTAGAAAGATACATAAGAGTAAGTATTATTTTTATATATATATATATTGTAATTAAATAAAATTCACATTTTAAATGAATGTTGGAGATATTAAATTTCATTTAAACACTATCTGAGTAAAACAGTGTTTATATATTGCAACATAATAAGTACATATGAATATTTTCATAAGATATCATAACAATTAATAACAATGTTTCTCTTTATAATATTAATCATTATTATTAGTCATTTTCACTTTTTTATATATATTTTTTTTTAATTTATAATTTCTAGACATATTAATATATTTTTGATAATAACTATACAATCTAATAAATTAAAAATTATTCATATATATTTTTGGTCTAAAGTAAAATAAAAGGTTTGTCTTTACTAAATAAATACATTAAATTTTTTTCATATCCGTCTAAAACAATGACCATACACTATAAATAAGTAATATTATATATATTTGCAGCATTTTAATTGATATAAATATATTTGATTGTATTTTTTTTTATACGGTATTTAGTTTGTTTAAAAAAAAAATATGCGTCATAAAATAGCCCCTTATTTATTACCTAAGATATAAAATGTAATTACAATTTCTATGGTCCAAAAATAAAAAGTTTGTATATCAATTGTTAACTATAGGGAACGATGTTTTCAGAAATAAAGGTCGTGAATACTAATTGAAATAAAACTCAATTTGTTTATCTCGCTAAAAAAAAAAAACGATAGATTAAGGTAATTTATCATTGACAATGCCATATCAATATACGTATAAACTTCGCCGCCTCCACGTTTGATGCAAGGAGGTCTTAATGTTTTATGTTCGTAAAAAATTTGACCTTCACTTGAAAAAAAAATATATCTGGCTGGTTATTTTAGGTCAATTGAAAAAAAAACATATATCTGGCAGGTATTTAAGATCAATTGAG
Source organism: Danaus plexippus (assembly GCF_018135715.1). Lineage (NCBI taxonomy): Eukaryota > Metazoa > Arthropoda > Insecta > Lepidoptera > Nymphalidae > Danaus > Danaus plexippus. Next base: position 1,497,211 of record NW_026869856.1, read on the forward strand.
TGTTTTGAAAAAAGAATCATCTTGTTTATTTAAAGTTATTTCATGGTTCGTAAATATCTCGTTCGTTGTGAAATTGAAAATATATAAATTGGAAATTTGAGGTTATATTATTTATGTTCGATATTTTGAAAAAAGAATTATCTTCATTATATTTCTCTATTAACGCATGTATTTATTAATCCAGCAAGCGTTTATTTTTTGTCAACTACGTAGTTGAGTGATGCTTTGTGTAGCATTGCGCAAGTCGATCCAATGCAGATATCCTCCCATTGCATCTAGATTCTAGAATATTCCTGGATGTGTCGTATCTAAGATTCAGATTTAAGAATCTATATGTTTTAAAATAAATTTATTAAATCTCGCATTCAAAGCGATAAATAATAATAAATTTATCATCTAGATTTGTTGTTAGTTTAAAAAAATAAAATATTATTTATAATTACAACTCAAATTACCGGATGTCAATTATATGAACAACCTTTGTGAACGTTTAGTGTCACTCACTATTCAGTCAATGTAAAAACCTTTTTATTCAAGATATTTTTATTTATATAGTCATAATAATACTATGTACTAGATTCGAGCATGCTTTAAGTATTGTTTTGTGTATTCATCCAAAAAACCTAAGCCTATATAAAATCAGTATACTTAGTCTAATTTTCATCGTCACACTACACACGGAGCGTTTCACGTTTCTTATTCAATAACCTACGTTAATAATATAATGTGACAAGATTTATGAATGAAAAACTTTTAACGCGACGTATGCAGTGTGACGATGCTAACTAAGGGTAAGCATACCGTAAGGTAACGTAAACCAAGCTACTTTTTAATATTAAAATCAGAACGTACTACACAAACGAATAAACTTAATATTTCATATAATACATTAAAACACGTTTCGGTAAAGGAATATGGTTTCTATGTCACTATAAATAAAGACGCTATTCATTTATAACAATCTCTTTAAGGTTCAAATCACTCACCACGGCTTTTAAACTTCCAACTAAACACGAACAGTTTTCAGCCTATCATTCATAGATAACATGATAGTAACAACGTAGGAAGTTTTTTCATTAATGAAAACTTCAAACTGATCGTATTTAGTTTGGCATAAGTAAGTGTAACAAAAAAATTATATATAGAATATATATAACGTATATATAAACCTCTTTATTATAATTAAACGTAAAATAAATAACATTTGTTTTAAACGATTCGTTTCAACACAAACAATCCGTGTCATATATCTAATATTTAATACCTTTGTTTACAACACAAGGACAGTCTGTATTCTTAGTCTGAGCTATAATCGTCGCACTTACATTTCGTTAATAGTATTTCGTTCATACTTTGCAGCAACCGTGATCACGGGCAGACGAGGTGTGAGGGTTTTAAATAATAAAATCCGCGTAGTACATCCGAATAATACTAGTTTCATTTAAATGAATAAAACTCGCGAAAATCTTAGATCTCATAACATTAACGTAGGTTATTGAGGAACGTGTAACGCTACGTATGTAGTTTGATGAAAACTTGGAATTAGCACAGAGAGTTATTACGAGATCATAAAACTTGTAAAATTAGTTATAATAGTCAATAGTTAGCAATTATTGTTTTTTTTTATATATTGTTAATTGAAATATCAATTGGGTCTGAAGTATAATTCCATAAATCACGTGATTATGATAATTTTTTTTTTTTTTTGTGGGTAGGATGAAAACAATACGCGTGCTTTATTTTTGTAAAAAAAAAGTACATACTCCCGACATCTCGTCTGTCCGTGATCACGGTTGCTGAAAAGTAGCCAGAACGTCGGGAATTTTTTTACAAAAATAAATCACGCGTAGTATATGCGAAAAAAAATAGTTTCATTTAAATGAACAAAACTCGTGAAAGTCTTAGATCTCATTATAGGAAGAAAATACACGAAATACAAACAATAATTTATTGAAAACAGAATTTGAAAAAAATATCTATATTAATTAACACTTTTATTGGATCGTTTAAATCTTTGTCATAGAAAAATTTAATTAAACTCTGGCCTGTTTTAGCTCATATGTTGCTTAAGGAACATTCTAAGAGATTGTTTTGTATTGAAATCTTATAAGAACTAATAAAAATTAACATCTTATATTACACTTATAATAATCGTCATACGTATTTGTGTATTTAACAAGCAAGTCGTATAAATAACAATTTGAACATTCATATAAAATGTTCATTAATTTCTCCGCCATGCAATTCAATCCCCTTTGACCTCTTTCGCGTTGAATTAATAAAACCCCTCAGTGCATCTAGTATGTACAAGGCGGGCTTCGTCAAAAGATTTTAAAACGCATTAAATTTTAACCCTTATCGTACACGAAGTGTAATAAAAACGAAGGTTTATGTATACAATAACGCTGAAAATATTCTGAGCTATAAAAAACAGTAATTAACTTCAATTAATATAAAGATGTATCAAACATTATTTGAGAGTATAAATAATTTATCTCGTTTAGATAGCGACGCCTACGTTTAGAACCTATGACGTAATACCTATACGTATCTGGCACGCAGTTCGTAATATCCAAGCTTACTACGCGTTGATAACGTCACACTACAAACGAAGCGTTAATTGTTTTTGAATGAGAACCGTTCTATTACGAGACTAATAGAAATTGTAAATAAAAGGGAAGAAAATCTTTTAGACAGGTTATATATTATGATTAATTTTATTATCTGTGTTTAAAAAAAAATAATGGTATAACCTTTTTTATAACCAAAAACATATATTATGACCCATGTTCTGTATTTTTATGATATATTCTGTTTCATGGTACTAAGTTTTAACGAGTAGGAGTAGAACAATTGATGTAATTCATATGCAAATGATCTTATTAGTATATATTATGAAAACCATGTATTGTTTTATATTTATACACTAACTAGCTGCCGCCTGCGGGTTTTGCCAGCGTTTTGAACTCAAATTAGGATTATTTTTGATAGGTTTCATATGTGTGGTCGAAAATTTCTTAATTAGTGCATGACTTGGATGTCCAGATATCAGTGGCTGAACTAACTCTCAGCATAATACTCTTTTGATTTAGAGCATCTTCCTTTAATTAAGGAGACGAAACCTCTCATCATTCCATGGATTCACCGTGCAATTGCCAGGTCTATCGCGTTGCAGGGAGAGAAGCTTCGACAGTGCCTGGGACTTGCAACCCAGGTGTAGGTTTAAGGCCCCTATCTAACGAGCGCCACGCTCATGCTCACCTCCACCGTCCAAGCTCCTCTCTCTACCCAACCAAATTTGAAAAGAACCTTCTAGGGTTAACTTCGAAGTACGTTCCAAAAATGAATTGATGCTAGTTCTAGACAGGCAGTAAAAGCGTAACAAATAGTCGAATTGAAAACTTCCTCTTTTTTGAAGTCGGTTAAAAAATAGCCTTACTTACTCCTTGTGACATTATCTGCTAGTGATATTTCCGTTAAATGTTACAGCCGTTCAGAAGATAAGCCGAAACAAACAGGCAGAGAGACAAAAATATAAAAAATACCATTTTGGTTATAGTTACCTTTCATATGCATTAAGTGAAAAGAGGTTGAATTAAAATCACAGACAAGACACTTTTATTTTAAAATACACACACACACACACACGATATATATATACATATATATATATATATATATATATTTGTTTATACGTATTTGTTTTAATTCAATTAATTCACTGTGACGATCTGATTATTTTCATAATGAATAGTATTTTATAACATTTATAACTTTTTTAAGTCTGTCCCTGTGTCATATGTATGTGTGGATTAGGCAGCGCGTATAAGGTTATTTAATAGATCAAAGCTAAGAGTTGTGATATATAAAAATATCTTCCTTAATTACAATTTGAATATAATATTCTATAAAGCAAAATCACTTGTTTAATATTCAATAACTAGGCGTAACTTCGGGGTGTGTTGTCTGAGGCGCGTCCCAATATAACGGCTACTTAACTAAATTATATACCCACCCTAAAAACGCTGCGGGTAGTTTTATATTACCGTTACATTAACAAAGGATTTGTTATAATAATGTAAGTATAATGGTATGAGTAAATATAATTTGGTATTGTCATCAATGGAAGTGATTTTTAAAACACCATATATATAAATAGGACTATATATATATAGTCCTATTTAAAACGTCATTCTACTAAAGAAATAACATATTAATGGCATTGTTCTAATAAATATCTAAGTACCACTTAAGAAATAATAACACATTACTTTAAAAGTATTAAGATTTGAAAGTAACTGAAAGTTCTAAAGTAATCAACCTGTAGCGTGCGAACACCATGGCGTGCTGAAGCCAGTCCGCGTTTTGATGCCGGAGACGTTGGTTCACGTTTATATAGCGATTCGGAGTTCGATATTTGAAATGTGATTTTTTTTTACAAATATCGCGTCTTGTGAGCCGAATTGGAATTAAATAATTTTCGTGAGGTATGATATGTTTGATACGTAATATAATCTATATGTACGCTTATAGGAATATATTTAAAAGAAAAAGTTTTTACAAATCGTACATATAAAGTCTTTGTGCTATTAATGTCTTTCATCGTAGGTAATTTCCTGTTCAAAGGTTCTCATGTATTGTTCTACTTCATACAAAATTCCATCGGCTTTATTATTAAATTTCCTGTTACCCTTTCGCCGGTTCTACACGATATTATATCCAATGTTCAAATCAATTATTTACAGCCGTGTAAACCAACCTTTACCTGATTAATATTTTAATATATATCATTAAGAAAGTGTTTGTGAGTTGATTTTTACATAGAAATTCTAATATGTATTGAAATAGTTTTGATTTCTATTTAATGGTAACACAGAAAATTCTTTTTTTTTTAAATTATTTTATGTCCTAAAATATTCACTACAAAATGTTCCTAAAAAAATTGCTGAGAACGAAGTCAAAAAGTAGATCGCAATCAGTCTAAGTTAATACTTTCTTATTTACACAATATTTAAAATTCTACACAAAAAATACGATAGTAAATAGTTATATGAAATATACAGCAAAACACGTACACAGTGTAGTTAAATAAAAATTATACTTAGTTTTTTTTTAACTCAAACAAACACTATGCCTTACATATATTATTATATACTTAATAATGTAAAACACAAATAAATAATATTTGACAGAAATCGTTAACTCATATTTTCGCTTTTATTATTTTGCTAAAACTAATATATTCGTATTAAAACGTGTAGACACTAGCAAGTCTATGCACATTAAATAAACATTACTGAAAATAAGCGAATATTTTCATATCACAGTCTAGACTGAGCGTGTATCGTTTTATCATAATTATAAGAGCAAAGACTTACGGGAATAGAATAATTAGAGACCAATTATGTTATTTTAAGCACATTCTAGACTCTGAAGTCTAGACTGAGCGTAGACCGTGTCACAATGCTAACAAAACAATTTTTACTAGGTTAATGAGTTTTGTTAACGCGTATAAAATGTTATCTAAGCATCTTGATATTAATGTAAGTGAAATAACTAATTTATTTTCCTTATTTACCCTTGAATAATGTCGAAGGTTATAAATACGAATAATGTATTGTGGTTTAGTTTATAGTAATACCTATTATATATATGTACATACTGTTGTTCACTTTGGTTATTATTATTTGTTTGTTTGTTTCGATTATATTCTAGAAGGCTTTGATGTAAATATCATCCTCAGCTAGGTAACGTCATAACGAGTAACTTGGGTTACTTTTTATATTAGGTATTAAAAAAAAGGGGAAATTGAATTCGATTATATGTTTCTAACTGTACTGTTTACTTCTTAAATAAAATGCTGATTTTTTTATTGAAATCGAGGTTGTTAAAATCGTAATTTTCGAAAAATCGAAAAAAAAACGTAACAAGAACGATAACGACTACCAAAAAAAAAATTTTGTATGAGGGCAAAGCCGCCGGCAATAGCAAAGTTTTTGAACAAAACATCCAGAGAAGTTAATATATATACATACATAGTTAATGTCATTCATCTCGTCATACTTTACACAAGTAATTTTTTTAAATAGTAAAACCCTTAAAAAACCTGACTTGAAAATGAACGTTATGTAGTTATATTTTTAGTCTGTAAGATTTATTTTAATATATGAAAGAGGGTAATCACTGACTCAAAATACAGATTATACTTAAATTATTACACAGACTGTAAAATATGAATAGCATATAATCTGTTAACAAAAATTTTACTAAGGACATGTTTGTTTTAATCGCTCAATAATTTATATTTTACAATTTCATGAGTCCGGCTGTAAAAAAATAATATCATAAAGATTTTAAATATGTACAATTTAAACCACTGCAAATATTAAGCGGATATAAAAATAATTAACGCCCCTTTTACAATAGTAAAGTTAGCTTTTAAATTTTATTTTTTTTATTAAAAAAAAATTACCATAACTTTAATTATAACTTAATAAAAAAATCTATTTAGAGAATACTTCACGTACATTACATACATGAAAGTAAAAATCCTTATAAATGATTACATAATGAAGTGGTCGTAAATAGTAACGGCTCTGAACGCTCTGATAATTAACATATAACATTTCGTATGTCGAAATATATATAATTTGTAATGTTTCAAAATATTACATATATATATATATATATATATATATATATATATATATATATAGTAATTCAATCATTAATATCTTCGTTTAACGAATTTAAAGTGAATGTTAAACGACAGACTTAAGTTAGTGTAAAGTTCGGTACAAACTTGTAATAACACTTCATCTTACGACGTCGTCTTAAGAATTGTCTTACAAAATATTTCGTAACGGTTAAAGTAATGCACATCTCATTGCAACAGTTTCTCTGATTGAGGAAATATATTCTCTACTAAGAAAAAAAGAACCTAAATTCGTCTAACCAAAACATAGCCAAAAATTTTTTTTTATTGAGAATCTATAATTCTATAAAAAATATATAATACAAACAATTTAGCGATAATTTTGTTAAAAAAAAAGTGAAATAAGTAAATTCTTAATAATTTTTTTCATATTTCTGTAATTTTCTTCCCGATGTAATTTACGATATGCAAAAAAAAATGTCTCTTGCCGGTTGATGAAACAAAGTAATTTAACAATCAAATCTTTATTAAACTGTAATTCCAGTAATACGCTTCTAATATATTAACATTTATCACGCACGAACACGGTTTAAATTTAACTGACAACGTTAACTGTCCGGCTAACGCTAGTATATAACCGGGGTCGTTGAACTCATTGCATTAATTATGCAAATTCCACCTGTGTGCAGCGTTATTGGTATAAAATAATATGTTCCACGGCGGATTTCTTACTGAGTTTATTAAAAAAAAAAAAACAAAAAAAAACTTTTTTTTTTAATTTAATTGGAATAAAATTTAAAGAATATATAAACTATTTTGAGAATTTAATATTTAATAATTCTATATTTTTTTTAATTCATTTTAAATATAAATATATATATAAATATATATGTTACAATAACATAAAAGTTACTTAGATTGGATTAGCTAGAAATAACTCCTTTATAGCGTAGCATTAACCAACGAGCCAATTTATACAGCCCACGTGTAGACTAAAAAGGATATATTCAACAAAGGAGGTAATAATACTTATTGTTATATAATAATGTAAGACAAATTATGATTTGTAGACGGACAATGGTTTCATATGAGGATTATATTAAAAAAAAAAAACATTTTGATTGAGCAACTACATCGTTTATGAAGGAAATCAGGTATTGATTTTACAAACGTATTTCGTAGGACATGTTTATGATACAAATTTTATATAAACATATATATAAAATAACGAAAGCATTTTTTTTATACTACTCTAGCCGTTCTCACGAGGTTCGGCACGCTGATATAATTTTTCATCTCGTCTGTCCGTTGCGGCGGCTGCCAAGTAACCGAAACGTCCGGAGTATGGAAATAAAATGTTTAAAAAGACATAGTAAATCCGATGATATTTGTTTTATTTAAATGAATACTCGCGAAAGTCTTAGATCTCCTGGTATAATTAATATGACAGGAATATAATGTAAAACTATTGTTATATATGTATAATAGGGATGCTACGAATATTCGGCAACTATTCGGCCACTCTTGAATAGTCAATTCGTCCGAATAGTTCGCAGTATACGGCCGAATATCGAATAGCAAATCATGAAAAAATGTCATGAAATTACTCAAAGAGAGACATAGTTTTTCACATGGAAGTTAATTTTACTAGTAACTGTAGCAGAAGCACTTTTCTGCTTCTCGTTTTCATCAGAACAATTCCTATAAGATTGTTTTGACAAGACTCAATCGATGACTCAGTTTTGCTATATACATATATATATATGATACTATTTCCAGCGTTACATTGGCCTGCCGGGTATGTTGAAGGCGGGGGAGTTCTCACCAAACAACCCTCTGATCAGGGAGGAGTGGACGGGGGGCGACGTGCTCAGGTCCCTGGGGGAGTACGAGCGTAGGAGGAACACCCTCAGGAGAATCAGACAGATACAGTACAAGGAGTACCTCGACCAGGTCTGTTATATTTAAGTCTTTGAATTATACACCTAGATATTTTCTACTAATATTATGAATGCGATAGTTGTTTGTATATATATATATATGTATATGTGGCATGGCATGGCAAGATCGAGTAACAAATTGAGTTGCTTGACGCAAGCAATTTCCATTTCCCTCGATATCAACTATTATATCTAACGTGTCCAACGAAAGAAGATAAAATATACAAACAAAACATTTGTTCCTACCATTCGTTATGTTCCACCAAATATCATTATTGTAAATGAAAATTTTGTAGAAATGATTAATTTAAAAATAACTACGGAATATAAATGTAAAATAACTATAAATATAAAATATAAATAACGGAATATAAAATAACTACGTAATATAAAACATTAAAAGATACTGAGAGGGATTTAAGATAAATCAGATAAAAGATAATTAGAGAGAGTATAGTTTAATAACTATAAATTCTACTATCAAGATTAAATTTAATTAAATCTAAAACCATAACGAATATATATTTCTCCCTCTTGTATCTATGTATAACTATGCTGAAGTCTATATATAGATATGTAAAGATAATATATATATATATATGTTTTCTTGCTGACCACATTTTCGATTCTGTCAATTACACAATGTATATATATATTTATATATTTATATTTATATATATATATTAAGATATAATATACTGTTGATGGGAATAAGGCTTTACATTTTATATAGATTTGTTATTTTTTTATTGAGATTCATCAATTAATTCTTCTCCATGTAAACTAGTGCTTTTTTTTAACATCACTGTTATAATGAAATTCACGTTTTAAAACACGGTTGTTCAAATGCTTATATTAAGTCGTTCATAAGGTCCCTTAGTCTGGTACTGACTTCACAGAAAGAAACCAAACATAGATAGTTTGAATATTCATTTGTATATCTTCACGTGATGGTATCGAGTTACATATATAAATTAATATACTTCGAACTGTCCGTGTTGAGTTTGGCTACGTGAACTCATGGTTACCCTACTCATCTTATATATAATACATACCGTGAAGCTAATAATGTATCAAAATAAATCCACTTCAACTTGAATCGGTAAAATTCCAGCAAGCGAAGAAGAAACAAGAAGCTAAAGAAGAAGCTGAAAGAAAACAGAAGGAGAGGGAAGAGAAAGAAAGACTAAAAGAAGAGAAGGAAAGAGAAAAAGAAAGTATAGACTTCAGAGATAACAGTCCCGTTATAAGAAGACGTAGTGTTAGCGTTATAACGAACGAACATTATATTAAGTGAGTATTACATATATGTACACACACAAACACACACAAACACACACACGCACACACACACACACGCACACACAGACACACATATATATATATCAAATCAGCAAAATCTGTTTTCTTTTCAATTTTTGTCTGTCTCTTTGTTCTGGGTGATCTCTAAAATGACTGGACCGATTTTAACTGGATTTTCACTATCACTAGCTGATGCAATGGACTAACTTGGACTCTTTAGATATAGATAAATAATAATAAATAGCTATTCCAGGCGAGCGAAGTCGCGGGCTAACAATATATAATAAAATATCTTTTTTTTTTCATTCAAATAATAGTTAAAGACAATTAAAACAATAGTTTTTTTTATTTAAACATAGTTTTATTATATATATTACGTGTTTTATAGGAAGGTCGATACAGGAGTGCAAGTGGATAAAACGAGTAGTCCGCTATCTGTGGCTGTACAAACGGACACACAGGACAGTGTATGTATATATATGTATATTTATGTACATATATTCTAATCTAAAAAAATATGTTGTAAATGAATAAATTAATTTACTAATAATAAAATGTATTCCTTGAAATAAAATATAAATTTTATTTGGTAGCACATATTTTGATGTAATGCTCCAATAATATAGCTCGCACTCAGGAGAATGTACGGTCTGATCGATACCTAAGCTCCGTGTAATAAAAAAAATGCTCATTCATATGTTTATAAATAACTTAAAAAAAAACTTTTTTTTTTTTTGAGAAATAAAGATTAATTATGTCAATAATTGTCAATACAGTCACTCGGAACACTGACACAAGCTGAGAGGGAGTTGTCACCGAGGTATGTGGACTGGCACGAGAGGAGGAGAAGCCATGGAGACTGTGATGGTGGTAGTGTGCATATATAATATATATAGTATGATAAGGGAAAAATATATTAATTCAATAATACATATATATATTAGTAACTAGCTGACCCGGCAGGCTTCGTACTGCCTCATCGATAAATAAAAGACCTAATCTTTTGTATAAAATGATGTTAAAACAAACAAATCGAATCCGTATTTAATACGATACATCATGTTGCTTACTTAGAAAACAGAGTTTTCCTGAAATACTGGCTATTTATAAGGTTTAAATTTGATATTCACAGACACACCCTGTTAAAATACAGTCTGTTAATTAATTTAAAGCTTTCTCATAAACTATATTTTTTGTTTTGTTTTGTGGTGCGTAAATAAACAAAGAAGACGGTTTTCCGACGCGCGAACACGCGACGTATAATTGTCCATGCGCGAAACAGGGAAACTCCAAGTTGATTCCACAAACTTCTAACGACTGTCCTTGCGATTTATTTATGCTCATCGCAAAGGCCAGACGTACTGGAAATTGTAAACGTTTAAAATCGAATGGTAAGTCCATTGGAATCATCGGTATCCGCGGAATCAAGACATCCTCTCCTTTGTATTTTCCTTTTATGATTGTCGCCTCAATGACGTTATTCATCAGTCTTTTCACAGCTAGTCTTGTTCCATTGCATAGTCGAGGTTGATTAATGTTACGCAGCATGATGACAACTGATCCTACTTTTAACTGCAAATTGTGAGGTGGTAATCCAGGCAATTCCAGTGAATTTAAGAACTCAGTGGGATAGTTGATTACGTCATCCTGGTTCATTACGGTGTCGACTGATTTGAAGGAAACCAACTGTCCTGGAAGAAAATTCTGAATTGTCGCATTAAGATCCTCGACATCTTTATTTTTCGCTGCTAATATTGCTCGTTCACCCAGCCAATTATGGTTATTGAACTTTTGCGCTATATCTGGGAAAACTCGCTGAATAAGCTCCGCTTTTGAGTCTGTGATGTGACAGAAATCTATAGGTAATGTGATGAATCCGGTCGAGGTGTCCACTGCAACTTTATTATTTCCAATGTCTAACAACTGCTTCGCAAACACATTTGCAGTTTCATCTTGTTGCAAAAATACTCGCATGTTAGTTGTTAAGTGGAGTGTCTTTACGTACTGCCACAAATTTGATGATTTTAGGCATGCATTTAGTTCATCAGCAACAGTTGATCGGGGAATAACTGGAAGAGTCTGACGAAAATCACCTGACAACAGAATCATGGCCCCACCGAAAATATTTTGGTTGTCACGAAGATCTTTCAACGTTCTGTCCAGTGCCTCCAGTGACCTCTTATGGGCCATTGTGCATTCATCCCAAGCAATCAATTTGCATACCTGTAGGATCTTGGCCATTGCGCTATTTTTGGCGATGTTGCAAATTGGTGTTTCGGTGATTTGCATGTTTAGTGGTAATTTCAAGGCAGAATGTGCAGTTCGCCCGCCTTCTAGCAGAGTTGCAGCTATTCCAGATGAAGCCAACGCTAGAGCAACATCATTTCGCGATCTGATCCTCGCCAAAAGCAATGAAATTAAAAACGTTTTTCCGGTTCCTCCGGGAGCATCAAGGAAATAAATTCCACCAGATCCACTGTTCACAGCTTCTATCAAAGTGTCGTACGCAATCCTTTGTTGTTGATTTAATTGTGGAACATTTGTACGAACTGTTTCGGCCAATGCTTCAATGTCGTACTGATGTTCTCTTTGCAACTCGTGGTTTAATGCATCGTGCATATGACGATTGGGTGCTGTCATTCCCAAACACGACAATACTTTATTTGCCATCAATAAACACATATCTTCTATCATGATCAATGTGTCATTGTAAATTTCTTCAGTCATTTGTAGTGTAGGATTCAAAGTTTGACGGCGCACACGATGCAAAACATCCTCAGACATGTCATCTCTATACTTAACCCACAAATCTTTTGGATTCGAGGGGAAACATGTCGATATGATAATCGCAAACAATGTACGAATTTGATGCGGCGACAAAGATATTACGGAATCCTTGAGCGTATCATCCCAGTGCGCATCGTTCTCAAGTAAATGTAATAGTTGACATGCCTCATGGTAAGTCGCACACAGCTGTCCATTAACTGTTCTCAGTTGTTTAAACGATGTCGGACCACGAACATTCACCAACAACAACCGCAAATAATAACATTCATCGTTATTTGGATGTACTGTGTAGATGCGACCCAGAGCATCTGAAGCAAATACATTTGGATGTCCTTCAACTGGTGTTCCTTGTTTTCGACGCTGAAACGATTTCGATGATGCGTTCCATGTGTAATAGCGTGGCATGTCAGCATACAGCAAAGTGCGAGCAAAATCATCAGTTTGACAGACTGTGAAGAAACTTGTTAATGTTGTCGACGGTGGATGTGCCGCCCTGTCTGCCGCGTTAGATTCAGTAAAATAAACTCGTTGACCATTTTCTAAATGGACTGCCAAATGGACTACTGTAGGGTGTCTTTCATGGATCGCAAATGAAAATATACGCCAAATAGCTTCGTTGCTACTTACATAGCGACCCATCTGGTACTGTGATATTTCATCATTTGCATTGGTTACACCGAAGACAGCCATATCACTACCTTTATTAACATATTTACATATGTACTTTATCGACTTCACAGAATTACAATATTCCACATTGATGTGAGTCTCAAAAGCTTTGGACAATATTGGCGAGTATGGTACAATCCAACGATTGTCTACATCAACATTTTGTCCTCTTACCTTCACAACTACCGATCGCCCACTGTCCGCAACTGATCGCCGACGATACAATGGGTATCCATCATTTCCCGTTATGGTTTCAGCAAGCAGGTCTCTTGGGTATCGCTTGGAACACCTACCGTCGACCATACAGGGTGAATTGTAGTTGAAATGTCCGCAAGGTCCATGTATCATGTGTTTGGTAACTACTGCATGCAATTTTGGGTCAACTATTTCATCTGGGATTTCAGCTGAAATTATGGAATCAATCTCATCTGGCCTTATTTTGTCCACTAACCAGACTAAAATGTGCGCATGTGGCAATCCACGCTTTTGCCATTCTACAGAGTACATCCAACAACGGACTCGGCCATACACACAATGCTTTATTAAGAAATTCATGAGAGATTTTAATTTTTGTTTAAAAACTCTGGCAGTTATGTCATGTCTATCAACTGGTGTTTGGCTATGTAGTAATTCCTTCTCGATTTCGGACCATTTTGGGTTACATGTGAATGTAACAAATAAGTCTGGGCGGCCATAATGCCTAACATATGACATAGCATCCTGAGCATATTCATGCATGTGGCGTGGGCTTCCTATATAAGTAGCTGGCAAAATTGTCATTCTTCCTACATTATTCACATTGCCATCAGCATTTATAGCATCGCGGAGATGGATGTATTCCTCTGACCGAAGCCGTCGTTGGTTCAAACGGATGTATGTCAATCGTTCAGTCTCAATTTTGACATACATATCAACTGCAAACTGATGAAAAAGTCGTTGACACATCAAAATATGATTTACTTCACCTTGACGGATCATGAGTCTGTATGAATAGAAATTCATAGCACTAACTTTTTTATTGGTTTCAGCACCTGCAATCAAAAATGATAAATGTTTAAATTGTTACTTAGATGAATTCAATTTAAAAATAGTATTTAATCTTGTTCAATTCATTTACCTGTTACTTGATTTACCATTTTGATATTAAAATGGTATCCATCTTCCCCCTGCCAGAATATCAAAGGATATTGTAGTGCATCATAACTCCTATGTGTTTCAGATACACGTTTTAAATTACTATTCCGACGATGAAGCACAATATCTCTAGATTGTAAATTTTCTCCCACTATGACAACAGCCACTTCATCAATAGTAGGTGAATTGAACCTCCTTGTGTGTTCACCGGCAGGTGTTTTGTCAGCTCGAATAATAATATTATGGCTATCAGATGGCATCCGATCCAATGCTATTTTGAACATGTTTACTAAATTGTTATACTGATGAAGAAACATTTGTAATTGTTGGACAATGGTTCTCTTCACTGTTGGATTGTGAGCACAACGATTATTAATTTCCGCATCTGAATTGCCCATAAAATAAATTTGTAAAAATTGATGATCTGCATCAGGTAGTGGTAAAAGAGTTCCCAGTAAGTGATAAATTTGTCCTTGTATCTGTAATTTTTTAAAATTTGTCCATTAATTATTTCCGATATATATATTTTAGTACAAACTTGAATAATATAAAAAAATATTCTTATATAATACCTTGAAAGTGGGCATGAAATTGTCTTGTATAATATGTGTAGCACCAAATGATGTCATCTGGAAACAGTTGTTATATTTCTGAATGTTGGTCAAGAAGTGCTTAGAATCATTTCCAATCCCAGAAACTAAAGAGCATAAAGGATCTGGTGGTGGGACCAATTGTGGCAATTTTACTTTGCCTTCAGCACAACATAATCCAGTAGATTCACCAGTGTATTTTAACGCCTTACAATATTTACAAATTGTTTTCATTTCCCCAATTGTTACCGATTTGTCGGCACAATAATCTATTGCCGAATCATAATGGAATGCAGCTCGTTCAAGAATCACAGGAGCACTGCGTCTGCGCATTCGCTCAATTTCATTATGTCTAGCTTGCTGTTGCTGTGTTTGATGTGCACGAACTCGTCGCATTCTAAGCCTATCTCCTACATTGTCACTCACTAAAGAACGCAATTCTGACATAGCAATACGACTATTTTCTTGATCTGTTTGTCTCTGGTCATCAGTGCGGTTAGCACGTGAGGTAGCTCTTCGCACATTTGATTGACTACGACGACCTAAGTCAGGTCGTCTTCTCCTCGGCATCGTAAATTGTAATTAATCAAAGTGAGAAATTTTGCCGCTCATTTAGCAGTAAAGTGTCACTATCACAAAAAAGAGCACATTACTTGGAATGTCACTATCACAAAGGATCACCAAAGTAAAGAAAGTTCTCGCGCACGTAGCCACAAAGATAGATATAATATCGTAATAATACTTTTTTCCGTGCTCTGAAATGCGACAGGATGGATTGACATATTAGTTGGTTGTCAAATCTAATGTCAAATATTATGATTGCGATAAGAAATTTAACTTAAGATTTATAATTTAATTTGTGACAAAACTTAAGATTTATCTTTTGATTTCTATATATCTTATTGAAAAAAATATCTGACAGATTAACAACTGAAGTTAGCTAAAATTGAGTTTCTCGAAGTCGACCACTATTTATGTACTATGTATTTTGAGACTATGCAATTTTATCACTTGCACTTTCACTTTTGTTGAGTTTCAGAACGCGATATTAGATCCTCCAACGCGCAGGCGTGTTTGAACTTTATGCAGCGGTAATAAACTACAAATTGACTATGCATTTTATTTAGAAAACGTTTGTATGAGAAATAGAAAAATGCTGTTTTGAGGATTTTCCCGGCAATTATTCGAATTATTCTCACCTTTTAAACCTTCCCTAGACCTCCACGAATAATTCAAGACCAAGATAAGATAAATCCGTTCAGCCGTTTTCGAGTTTTAGCGAGACTAACGAACAGCAATTCATTTTTATATATATAGATTTAGTAATGATAAAATGTTCTCAAAATCATTATAATAAAATACTGTTTGCTTTATGTTTTACTTATTTAAATTAAAATACTAATATACATTTTTTATTAATGTAACTTATAAATGTCTTCCCTCAGATTATTCTTATGTTATCAACAGCGCCATCTGTTGACGGCAGTGTTGTGAAACAAATAAAATTAACTAAACTAACGTAGAAAGGTCTTTGGACGAGAACTCTATACGTTATGTGAACTGTACATAAAAATATACCATTTTTTATTTTAAATTTTTACCATTTATTTCATAGACCGCACTCGTGTGACGTCCGTCTTTGACGAAGACATCGTCAGGATGAGGAACCTGCGGGCGGAACAGGTATCACTCACAAAACACTACTTACTTACAGTTCGGAGTATTCCATTACTTACATTGTACTGATAGTATCGACGCAGAGGTGTCAATTATATATATATGTGTTACTGTAAAAGCTCGAACTGTTGGAAATCCTAATATTTGTCAGTAAAACCTAAGATAACCAAAAAGGTATTAGATAAAGTTATTTGAAGTAAACAAAATAAAGATATCCTCATTGTTCCAAACCTAAAACCAACATTTACCACCTGACAGCAGTAAAACCTAGCATGTACTGAATTCGAATGATTTAAAAAAGAAAAAATCGTCCTATTTTCAGAAAAACTTACATTTAACAAACATATCGGTAAATCCTAAGACCATATCTTATATATATTAAATACCGCCTTAACTAGTGATGTGCTAGATACAGTCCGCGGATCGTAACAACGGATCCACGGATACATCTCTAGCTGTCCGACCTAAAACTAGTATGTCCTCATAACGATTTAATTTTAATTTCAGGAAGCTCTGGAACGACGTCGTTACTATCAGAAGGAATTGCAGAACCAAATAGTGGAACAACAGAGATTGAGAGACGAAAGAAAAAATAGGGAGAAGTATGTCGAGCAATACATTGGCATTATGCTATGTGCTTGTTAACTTGTGCTTGCTGTGTGGCTCATGAAGACTACTGAACTGATACCGATGAGACTTACATTATGTAAGACAAGACGAAAGCATAAAGAATCAACTGGCGGAGAGCTAAGTTGGATACGCTTTTAAATTATAAAAATATAATCTGTGATATCACATTTCCAAGGATATCGGCAACTATTGTTATAAAATAAACGTATGATATAATAAAAACATTGAATTAAATTAACATTATTTTCCAGAATGTTGGAAATGGCTGAAATGCGTCGTCTAGAGGAACAGCTGAGGTCATTGAAGGTGGCTCAGGAGAAAGACAGACGGACACACAGAGAGAGACACGCCGCTGTTAGTAATTGTATAAATAATGTTACCGATTTATGTTGTCCTATGGAACGTCACTAGACAACACGAACTGACAGCTGTCAGAAACGCAAACTCGGAGTGGCCGGAGCTGACGTACATACATATGTCATGTTAAAAAACAAACTTAAGACTGAGGCGAATAATTAAATAATATTTTGATTGTGTATCGTTTTCAACTATAACTATTTTAAAAGGAGACTCGTGATATTTTAATGTGGTATAAATTTCACGAGATACATCAGTTCTATTCAACAGTTCTGAAACTTATAAAATAAACTTATATCCGTTACAGATGCTAGACCACGCTTTGGAATACGAAAAGACAAGATCGAACCTTCAGAAGGACATTGACTACCACAATAACCTGCTGAAAATACACGCAGACGGACATACACGCGGCGAATCACCTAAACTGAAATATTACAAGGAAGATAAACCATTTTCAACAAACATACCCGACAGTTCAATATTCTCGGCCAACTACGACGTCGAGAATTATTTGAGAAGAAATTTGAATCCTTACAAAGACATCAAAAGAGACAGAAATATTGAAAGCAGTATTAGAGATAGGAACGTAGTGATGGAAAAACCGTCAGAGACGAAAGATAAAACCGATAAATTCGATAGCTTAATACCGGTCTTGAGGCATACGCCGAAAGTTACTAATGATAGGGAGGCAGATTTGAATATCAGCGAGAAAATGAAGATCGTGGACGACAAATGGAAAGTTCCGGCCGTGCAGAAAAATATATTGAAATCTATAAACGACAAAGGGAAGAACATCAGCATCCTGACGCAGCTCGGCTCCATACGGAGACAGCTGCAGCTGGAGCAAATGAAGCTGGACGCGTTAACAAAGGAATAGGTTTAAAAAGTTAGCTCCACAGATTATATTATCATATAACATAAGTCAATTCGCACGGACAGAACAAACATGGCGTCTCTCACAAGGCGCCGGGTGGAACGGTGGACGCTTTAAATAATAATATTATTCATAGAAATTGTGATATTATAATATACGAGTATTGTTTGTATAATTTTAATTATGTTAGATGATTGTTCAGATGTTGGAATATTTTTTTTTTATATAAGTTGCGAGTCCGAACAGGATTCATGTTCGAAATAATTAATTATTCGTAGTTGTGCGAGTGATTCCTATTATTACGCGGTCGTCAGGAGTCCCAGTTACTATCGCCGCGGGGAAGGCGATGCGCGCCGTTTTGGGTTAAAAAACGGTATTCTGACGATCCCTTCCTCGTAACCATCCTATGATATAATTTATATATAATAATTTTATATAAAATCCATTCTATAATGTACACTTCATTATAAAAATTTAAATCTCAGTACGTATTACAGCTGATAAGGAGCTAACTAGATTATTTTACGGTTAGTCAGTGTAGTGCCAAAACAACTTTCTGCTATAAATTTCCGATTAAATCCGATAACGTTCTGTAGTGATCTCATTAAGTAGAAATTTTAACTGTTATTCCGTATTCAGCATATTCTACAGTAGTTACCTTGTATAGAATCCGTGTTGTAGTAATCCATGTCGGAAGCACTGGTTGGGATGTTGTTTGGTTTCCGCTGCATCCCTGAGAGACTGCGGGGTAGGTTAGCTGACGAGGAGCTTGGGAAACGAGAAGTGATATTTTTGTAAGGGCTGTTATTATCCACGAGCTTTTTATTGTAAATGCCAAATAAATTGTACATCACGTTATATGCATGCTATGCAATGTTTTTAATTCAATAAAATAATCTTTTATTAGCATTTTTTTTTTTTGGGGTGGGTTATTATTGACGTAGAGATCTTTACGACAGTTAGTCGGGCGGTTATTTGGCCGTATTGATGTTTTATTTAGTTTAATTTTAATTTTAAACTATTAGCACATGTATTTATTTAATTATCTTTATTTATGAAAAATAAACGAAGATCAAGTAATACACAAAACAGTACATAAAATTAGGGATATTGTATCTAAAGTTTGGGAGCAAGATGTGTAGTGTGAGCGACTTGTATGTGTGTATGGTCCAGCGGCGTGCACACCATAGATGCAAATAAGCACTGCTCACCCTACTCATATGACAACTAAACCTATATTGTTTAATTCTTACTTACATACTTTTAATCGTACATTACGAAATACAAATGTTTATAGACATTTAAAATGAAATTTGATTCATGATTTGTTAAAAGTGCCATCTATCAACGTGAAAACGAATCATTGTCTATCGGCCGCTGCTAACTGCTAGCGCCGCTATGCAGCCAGAGCGGCGCTATGCACACCTCTCTGCTTATTCTCCATACAAAAATTCTCAAGGACTCAATCTCGTGTTGTATGCAGAAGTGTTTGTATGTGTGAGTGCAAAACTATGCATGTGTTAGTGTTCGAGAAGCACTGCATATTTTTATTGTTTAAAATCTCATAGAAAGTGCGTTTATTGTCAAATGAAACGGAACTCTCTGATTGGTCGGTAATGTTCATATTTATTTTTTTTCGCCATTTTAATATTATTGTCATTTGTCTTTCTAAGCGCAAGTGAATAAGTTTTAATTAGTTAATTAGTGAACTTATAGCTGTGAGCTATGTGCTGGTGATGTGTGTTCATCGAAATTAATTACGAGTAGATTTTCCATATTGTCGTTTGATAATAAAATTAAAATAATTGAAAACGGAATGTGTTTGACCAGTTTAAAATTAATTAAAAAAAGAGGTTATGTCCCTCGTTGTTTTAATAAAAAGTATTATGATAGTTTTAATTGGCTAGCAGGTTGTGAACACACAAATAAGTTATTGTGTTTTCCTTATTTGTTGTTTTCAGATAATAATAATAAGAATGTCTGCATCTCCACAGGATATTCCAATCTAAATAATTTTCATAAACACGATCTAAATATTTATCAAAATATAGGCGCGTTGAATTCGTTTATAAACAGTAAGGGATTATTTATTCATGTGCGCAAACGAAGCATTCCTAACACCACGGCCTTTACAAAGGCCACTTTGTATATCATTTAAATGACTCGTTTTACCATCAATCCTTTATTTCTATATTCACGATGGCCCCAAACAAACAGCAGATGATCATCATCCTGGCCGTGCAGTTGAAGTCATTTATCAATAGAAGGTACTGAAATTATGCTGAAAATTGGTAAGTTTTTTTTCAATCATATATTCTGCTTCCGCAACCCCAAACCTGTGTGCTCACCACTGGTATGATCAGTTTCACGGTTGGAATTAAAAATGTTGTCAAAGTTTAGTTTCGTTTCTTACTAAGTCACTGCGTTTAGAAGGGATGTTTTTAAGTTTCTTGATTGGTTGAGAAAGTTATAGGAGTTTTAGAGGTGTTCTCGATATGACAATAATAGAGGTGACGAAGATAGAGAAAAACGCTTTGACAGAGTGAGATAGCGTTAGTGGCCCATGAGGATCAGCTAGCGTGGATTATTTATTTATCTCATGTTCTTTACTGAGATAATAAAAAAAAATTATGAGGGTTCCAAATATGAAACGATAGACGTCTACTTTGATAAAAGATTCTTTTCTGAAAGTTTGTAAACCGTAAAATAATATCAAAAATTAAATAGTTTTGGAAACAACAAAAATTATAATTATTTTGTAAGTTATAAAATTTTGTATTTAACTTTTTTCTTTGTTTCGAACACAATTCATTTGGTACGTCCCATTATAAAGCTCTGTGTATATTATATTATCTGTATCGTATTTTGATTGACGTTTGACATTCATTAAAAAAAATAATGTCTTAACACGAAAGGTATTAAGAATAAGAATATTCTTCATATCAACATCGTAATATAATTTAGGATCGTATAATATTTTCAAATGTAATATTTTTTTTTAAATTGGGAAATTTTTATTTCAATAAAAAAAAAATATACATTAAAAAGTTTTAATGGCAACCATTGATGAAAAGAAAAAAAAATCAACAAAAATGAAAATATCCACATGTTGTGTGACAATGTTAAAATATTCTCACCAAAATATATTATGGTACTTTGAGAGATTACACTATGAAGAAAAAATAATATATACTAGCACATGCATAGGACAATGAATAATCATAGCAAGTATTAAAATCATTTAGAAATGGACTTTTTTAAATATTTTCAACAAACTTTTAATATATATATATATATATATATATATACAGGGTGTCCGAGGACTCAACGTCAAACAGAAACGGAGTGACAGGTTTGATTGTAACTATCATGAGAAAAATCTATCCCACGCAGTTTGAAAAGTTATAGGCATTTGAGAAATACCTAGACAATCGGTCAAACGGTAACCATCTCTCGGTTGTTGTGGTCCTAGGCTAGGTTTATTGTTATTGTATCCCGCGGCCAGACTTCCCCAGACTTCAATCCTCTCGATATCTTTATCGGGGCGTTCTCAAAGAAACAGTTTATTAAGAGCGAATTGAGAGCGGCGCCGACTGCTGCTGCTGAGGACATCAGCTCCCCAGGATATGCCCGGTTAGTAAATAGATCTTTTTTAAGGAGACGTAGGGCGTTGACATTTATTGCAACAAAAGCTGTTATATCCCTATCCAACTTTTATTCCCATAAACCTAGCCTAGCTCGAGATTTTTCCTTATTTTATCAATTTTACTTTCTCTTGTTGACTTTGGTAGGAGCGGCGTCACTATCTGTCTCGCTCACTCATGGCTGACGTGTCCACGATCCATCTCTCATCATTTTGCCGTAAACCAAGTACCTGCCATCAGCTTGTGCGAATAACAAGCACTTGAACTGAGTAAAATGGCTTAGAAAAATCCACTTACTTGAGTTTTTTATTTTTTACTCTTGTTTTCAGTGTGAACCTAACGAGTACTGTAACTTGTAACGCCACTCGCTTTGGTGCTTCAGTACATTTTTTTAAAAAGTAGAACCTTCAAAGTCGAATAATTTTGAAAATTTCAAATTCATAGTTTAACTAGTAGTCTTAATTCTAGAACTCGTGGTCATTGTGTCGTTATTTTTGACTGTGGTTCTAGAAGTGTGGTTCAGGGTTACGACTCCAGAGTTTAAATGAACACAAACAATGAAAATTAACCACAACAACCGAGAGATGGTTACAGCTTGACCGTTTTTCTAGGTTTTTCTCAAATGCCCATAACTTTTCAAACTGCGTGGGATTGATTTTTCTCATGATGGTTACAATCAATCCTGTCACCCCGTTTCGGTTTGACGTTGACTTCTGGATGTTCCATATATATATATATATATATATATGAGAATTTTTATGATTGACATATATAATATAATATATTTCGGTTTGACGTTGACTTCTGGATGTTCCATATATATATATATATATATATATATATATATATATATATGAGAATTTTTATGATTGACATATATAATATTTCCAGCGAACCCTGATATAAGTCTACACAACAAACCGTATAGTCGATGGAAACAGTTTAACTAAATACCCAAAGTTTGTTATAGAGACGGAATATCAGAGACGTAATTTTTTTTTAAACTATAGATGATAATTCTAGCATGTTGCCAGTGAACTATGATGGATGCCTGAGGAACTGCTCAAGGGGGGGTCCGTGTCTGCCGAGGGGATCCTTGGGGAACATGATCATGTCCCCCACCCATGTGAACGGGAGAAGTCTGTTCTCTATGACAAACCTCCACCTCGGATTCTCTTGAAGTAAATCTCTGTAGTTATCACCGGACACTATGACCCCGTCGAACTCCGCGGCGCACTGGACGATGTATCTATGAAATTATATTATGACAAACATCGCAACATAATATATATATATTGATCTTAATGTTAGTAAAACTTCAATTTCAAGTATATTATATTGAATTAGCACAGAACTTATTTATTTATTACAAAAATACATAATTCTATATCAATGAATACTACATTGGGCCGAGCATACAACTATACATAGCTATATTTAATTTACAATTAACAGAAGAAGGTAAAAGAAATAATAAAAAAAAATTACAAAATTAAAAAAACAAAAAAATTACTTAAATTTAATTTAATGTAATACAGGTGAATCAAGTGTGAAGATATACAAAGATATCTTTTATATTAAAAGTAAGAAAAAAGATAATCAGATACTCACAGCTCATTATCTTTGACATATAAATCTATCCACCAACCTGTCATCGTAGGAGGTGATAAGTTTTCCTTGCACCTCTCTAGACGGAGTGTACACCACCAGCTGCTGCCTTTCCAGTTCACTTAACAGCTTACCATCAGTGCTTTTACCGTGCCTACACCTGCCGGGATGCTTCAGTAATATATCATCAGAATATCACGGGATAGTAAACTAACAGAAGTAAATGTTACCTGAAGTGAGGCACAAATGCCTTTACAATGTGACCGCGTTTGACAAAATAATCAATGCAGATCTTGAGACCTCTCACTGAGAACACCCGCCCCTTAGTGTGCCTGGCGAATGTGACAGACATTAATAACTACAAGGACATATACTGATGACATAGAAGTACAAAAACAATGAAAAAAATTTGTTTACTAGATAATTTATATATATTTGCCCTACAATATGTTTTCTTAATCGAGGACATGATACAATCTTAGGTATTTTTTAAGCTAAAAAAAGGAGTGTTCTATCTTGATGTACATGTGTGTTTGTCTGTCACATAATAGCTCTGAAATGTAGTAAGCGAGCTCGTTTGACATCCTCTTTCCTTGTGGTGGTTCTTAGCAATATTATATTAATGTCTGTTCAGTGGTGAGTGAGTGTTATCTGTTTAAGATTTTTGGCATACATTACTTGACTGTGCACATCGCCCATGCAAATTGTGTATAAATGCCAATTTATATACAGGGTGTTTTGTTTTTTACTTTAATCAATGCACCGTAACAACCAAGTACATTAAACAATGATGTACTCACTGCATTGCTACATTACTTCCGTCGATCACTACCATCCTCAATCCGGTCCTGTTCCGTTTGTCTCGCACGGGGTTGTAGATGTTACTGCCAATACTATTACGGGAAGGGGATTTGCCAAGAATCACTTCCTTTATGTACAGATTCTCTTCCGTCTCCTCACCTTCTATTCTATTCTAATGACCAATTTATGAATGCATTTACTTTTACTATAACAGTTTTAAAACATACAAAACTATATTACCTTGAAGCTGTTCCAACTCCTTGTACTGCAAGGACTTTTGCATCCATTGAATATCTTCTGTGTGATGACCTCTAACAAGCGACCCTTCTCCCAGGAACTCATTTTTGATATGCCATTAACAAACCTCTTAATATCTTTATTGTTTTTACTTTTTTCTTTCATGTTAATAACTGTTACATCCGAGTCACCGCTCATAGATATACTGTCGGTGGACAGTGTAGCTGTTTGTTTGCTACTATCTAAATCTATGACAGTGTTCCCGAACTGGCCGGTCCCGTTTAAACTGTCGTTTGTAAGGTCTATAGTTAAGTAAGAATCTATATTAATTTCCTTAGTTAAGTTGATGACATCTTCGTGATTGCTTTTTATGGAGTTATTGGCATCTTCGTTCGTTCTTCGGGTATTTGGTGTTGAGCACTCGATGGGGCACAAGTCATTGTTTATGAGGTCATCATCGTCGCCTATAATTATCAGACTTTCATCGTGTTTATTAGTGTTTTGCTCTTGAAGTTTAGAACACTCAAGGTCTACTTCAATGATAGTGCTGTTAAGTGAATTAGTTTCATTGCGAAGTTGATTGAACAATGTCTGGATACACCTTTTTCTGTTCTTCATCAATGTCTTTTTGCTTTTTTTATTCCTTTTATTAATATTTATCATCGTAATTGGATTCGATATCTGAAACGTTTTGACTGTGACTTATACAAGAAGTAAGATATTTTTAATGTCAGACGAAAACCTTAAAATTCAAATGTTCAGTTCAAGGACACATTTCTATTCAAACACAATTCCCTATCAGTTTACCTTCACAAAACATAAATACTAAGTAAATATGATGTTATATTTTGAAATCATCCGTTCTTATTTTATAAAATAAATTAGAACAACAAACGCCAATTAAAAAAATACACTGAGCTTACAGAGAGGTGTCTGGGTTTACTTTTTCTACCCATGTTTATCACGGTTTTTTTTTTAATTATTAAATTTAACACACGTCCAAGACTTAAAGCGAATAAAATAAAATAGTTTTCAAATGATGCTCGACAAATATAAAAACACAATTCTTTAATATAAAAATTTTGTTAAGCGATAATCTGTCACCCGTCATCACATTTTTTTTTTTTGTAAATTTTTTACGGCTCTGGATCCGAGTCCTTTTGAGCCTTAATGTTACAAATTATCATTTTCTATTTACGACAGTTCATTTGACAAAACACACTGAAAATCTGTTATTGTCTGTCACAGTTAGTAAATCACTTTGTATTACCAATGTGATTTTTGAGAGTCATATGTACTTTCTAAGAGTATTTAGACACCACTGAGAGACGATGAAGGAAAATATCGTAAAGAAACCTGGACTTATATATAAAATTCTCGTGTCACAATGTTCGTTCCCGTACTCCTTCGAAACGGCTTGAACGATTCTCATGAAATTTTGTGAGCATGTTGAGTAGGTGTGAGAATCGGCCAACATCTATTTTTTCATACCCCTTAGTGATAAGGGTTGTCCACCCTTAAACTTTATTTTTTATTTTTGAACGAAATTTTTTGTTTTTATTTTTTATAATGTGGCATCAAAAAATACATACAACCCTCAATTTTTGCTTTTTTTTTATCACCAACCCCTACTTTTTTATATATGTATGTATATGTAAACATAATACGAGTGTATGTTTGTTTCGACTAATATCTAATATGGCTGAACGGCGTTTAACGGGACTTATTGGCTCGTAGCTGATGTAATAAAAAGTAACTTAGGGTACTTTTTTTCAAGATCCCGAAATTATAACGCGTAAGTGGGAGGCAGGCCGCATACGGGGCTTTAAAGTTTTGTCATAGTTTCTTATTATTTTCCTTACGCAGACAGAGTCGCGGGTAACAGCTATGCATGCAGTGCATGTCTTTGCACGGATGAAGGCCATAAAAAAAACAGTGTATTATTTAGACATTATAAAGTTTCCACAGTATTCGTAATAAATTTAAATAGCGGGTAAAAATATTTCTCCGTAGACAGTAGTGACTGAAGATGTTGTGGCACGGGCACACCATCGGAGACGAGGACAAGTTCACATACAACTATCAGTCTTTGTACTAGATATGCTGGACACTGAAAAACTATGTGCTGCAGATCTGCAAGATCATGTTGGCACTTCGGGCAAGTAGGATTTGGTACTAATTGCAGTTTATATAAATGACTGGGCGTCCGGCAGTGGCCGAACCTTAGTCTGTTGATTGTAACTATAAATTTTCTGTTATACTGCTTTAATTTGTTATACCAAGGTTGGGCGGGCGGGGCTCTCTGTATGTCTGCGTACCATGTTCCTTTTTCTTTGCTTACAGTCTTCCAGTACTCTTTGTATAATGATTTCAGGGCCATGGTGAATGTGTGGTGAAAGTCAGTATATGGTGTCTTCAATGAGTTGCTGTGGTTTCCATCGGCGCGTCCTCTGGTGGCCTGATCAGCCAGTTCATTTCCAATGATACCATTATGTGAAGGTACCCATTGTAATTGGACTACTTTACCATGAATGTGCATATCATATAACATTTCTTTAATTTCATAAAGAATATAGCCTACTGAACCATTTAAAACATAGTCACTTTCAGTTATTTGATCAATTAGTTCTGAATTGGTCAACTTTGTTTTAGCTTCCTGTACTTTTGGTTTTTCACGTCTAGTGATATTTTTGGTTGTGCTACTTTGTATTATTTCCGGTTTCGGTGTTGCTGCTGGTGCCTTTGTAAGTTTTGTTAAAGGTAAACTAGGGAATTCTGTTGAATTCATAAGTTTAGGCGTATTAACTATTTGTGAGTACGACACTGTAGAGCATTTTTTTCTTTTTAAATATACAATCCCGAGATACTGCAACATATGTTTC